>NW_021703774.1:57675778-57755642 GCF_005190385.1 Monodon monoceros | reverse complement strand
GTTGTCTGGCCGAGGTCTGGAGAAAGGGTTGTCTGGCCGAGGTCTGGAGAAAGGGTTGTCTGGCCGAGGTCTGGAGAGAGAGTCTCCTGGCTAAGATCTGGGGAAAGTGTTGTCTGGCTGAAGTCTGGAGAGAGAGTCTCCTGGCTAAGGTCTGGGGAAAATGTTGTCTGGCTGAGGTCTGGAGAGAGAGTCTCCTGTCCAGGGTCTGGAGAAAGGGTGGTCCGGCTGAGATCTGGATAGAGGGATGGCTGACTGAGGTCTAGAGAGGTAGTTGTCTGCCAGACTTCAGGTTCCAAGGAAGGGAACGTTTGACTATCATCAGTAGGGAAGGCCTTGTTTCTTAGGTCATAGTTGGGTATCTGGCTGGGCTCTGGAGGAAGAGATCTGTGACTGGGGACTGTAGTGGAGTGCGTTGGATCAGAGTCTTGAATAGGGAATGTTTGATAGTGCTCCTCTGGGCTCACTGTCTGATAAAGATCTGGAGGGGAGCTTGTCTGACTGGTGTCATTTGGGGGGTTTTGATCACCATCAGGATGTGAGGCCATGAGGCTAAGGTTCATAGAGGGGAGTGTCTGATTGAGGTCTGCGGGAAGAGATGTTTCATTGGATGTGTGGAGTAACAATGAATGATTATGTCTCCCATCTGAAAATGGGGTGTTGGCCTCTACTCTCAGAGGGTGAAAACTCCTTGGAGATAGAGGAACATGGTGTGCAGGCTTCTCTTCCTTTTTCTTTCTTCGCGTCCTAATTAAAAAAAGGCCTTTCTTCAATCTACTATTTCCTCCATCTTGTCTTCCTTGTAGAGGTTTATGTCTAGTTACAAAAAACGTTGGGTGGCCACTCTGCTTTCCATGCTTGTTTTTAAAAGGGATGTTTTCTCCCCAAGTCCTTGAGTCATTCTGGGGGCTGTTTGGCAGCTTATTAACAACCTTAACTTCATCAGCATCTTGGATTATTTCATAACTGCCTTTCTCAGAAACCAAATGCCATTCCCCATTCAGAATCTTAGATGGATCCTTTTGTTGTAAGAGTAACAGATCACTGGGAAGGTCCTCCCAGGGCCCTATTCTGGAAGAAGAAGAGTTGCCTTGGCTTAAATGTCTACCAGTTTTATGTGCTGGGAATTCCATCTGGGAGAATCTATGCTTTGCTCCTCGGTCTCTTCCTGCCTTGAATCTTTTATGTTTAGGATGTTCATGATTTCTGAATTCTTCTGTACCAAATGGAAGCAGGCTTATCCCTGTGACATCTGAGTATAGAGGATCTTCTATAGGGTCTTCAGAATAAGGGCTGGAATGCTCTGCTGTGGGAGGGTTGAGAACTGAGTTCTTATCTAAGCTGGTGTGTCCTAGCGGGGGACCAGCTATGGTGACTTCTGGGTGAGGAAGAATTTTCAGAGGTTGTGCAAAGTTATTGGCAATAAGCCTGCTAATGTTACCTGGGGAAGAAGAATTTGAACCAACAGTTCTGTTGGTACTTGGAGGAATGAATTCAGAGTTGTTCTCCAGAGCCAGGGCGGTAAGATTGAACTTATCTTCCTCCTGATTTGATGATGAATTTCTGAATGACCTGATTCCTAATGATAAAGCCAGTGTGTTCTGGTAATCATAGTCAGCATCATTATTTTTATCTTTGATTTCTGATGATTCACGCATTTTCCTTGTAGTTATGGATGTAGATCCTGAAGGTTCGTATATAATCTCATATGAGTCATCATCATAATCCCGGATACACTTAACATCCCTGAATCTCAGCCACAGTTTTTTGCTTCTTGGATTGGAATTCATGGTAGTTAACATCCAAGTTCCTACAAAATAGAGACAGAGAGAACAGAGAGCTCTGAGTACAGAAAAAGGTATAAAAACCCTATGGTCCATTGTGGCAGATAATTTCCAGTGAACTTTCATCAGGGATACTGTGGTCTGTGGACCACAGCTGATCTGTGAACTGTTGTTTACTGTTCCACAGTGACATAAGGAAAGAAATCAAGAGTAAAGTGTATAGGAAACCTTTTAGCAATTTGACATTTCTATGACATCCAATCACGTGATCAGCAT
This sequence comes from Monodon monoceros, assembly GCF_005190385.1. Classification (NCBI taxonomy): domain Eukaryota; kingdom Metazoa; phylum Chordata; class Mammalia; order Artiodactyla; family Monodontidae; genus Monodon; species Monodon monoceros. The sequence continues at coordinate 57,753,585 of NW_021703774.1, read as the reverse complement.
ATTTCTCTCATTTAACAGAATATAGACCCAAAGTATTGGTCAGTGAAAATTAGGGAGAAAAAAACTTTCAGCACAGGTAGTTTGAGAGTCACTATTTGAGAATATATTTTTCAAGGGATGAATCAAGAATGAAATGGACTTTGACTATCATAAGCATCTTGTGAGTTGCATATTTTGTTAGAGAGCTGGAGTTAGGGGGAAGATGAGGATGTTTACCCCCACAAATAAGAGACATATAGATACTTCTAAGTAATAAATAATTCAGGTGGGCCTAGGGCAGTTTTGAGTTTCTTTGAAATGGTATGATTTGCTGGCACACTGAAGATTTCCTGGAAAGTCTTCAATAGTTACCACATGTCGATTTTCTACTGAGTCCTAGGCACTTGGCACATATAACAATTAATGGTCAAAGCAACTCTGTAAGGTATTATTATTATGTTTTTCAGATGAATAAACTGAGGCTCAGTCGGGTGGAGTAATTTGTCCAAATTGCTACACAGATATCAAGTGGCAAAGCAGCATTTGAACCCAGGTCTGATGAATTCCAAAGCCCATGTGCTTTCCATGACGCTGCTGTCTCTGAAGCCAGCCTCTAAGCCACTATATCAGATGACCACTAACCCTAGGGTGGGATGGCTGTCTTATAAAGCTGAAAAAGGCATTTTGATAAAAGAAATGCTCTCTTGTGGCTGAATGCTCACGCTTTCTTCTCAAAGTCATGCCTTATCTTTTTACTGTTGTATCTTTACTTCTCACTTAGCCCAGAGAAGGATAAATGGAACGCACAGTAAAGGACTGGACCCATTTAAGTAATTAATTCCCCAAATAGAAATCATGAGTAGTCCTGAAAAGAAAGCCTGCAAGGGATCAGGGAGAGAAGCCCAGGAACCATGGTAGTCTGGAGAGCTGCAGCAGACTGGGTTGATCAGAGAGTCCCCTTTAAGTGTCCAAGCTCTTACCAACATTATCCATTGTGACGGTCACAGATTCCCCACGCATGGGGAAGAGGGTCAAAGTGTCCTCGTGTTTCTTTCCATAGATGAATGAGTGCCCAGTGAAGTGAATGGTCAAAATGTCATTCTGGGTTCCCATACTGCAGAAGTGCCACTGGACGGTGTCATCAAAGCAGAATCCTAGTGTGGGTATGCTCTCAGGCACATAGCCATTGATAGCTGAAAGAGTGAAATTTGTTGAAACATCAGGCCTATGCCAACAAAAGGGAATGTGTCTAACTATACTTACGGTAAATATCCCAATGGTAATTTGGTTGCATCTAAGCAGTGATTATCTGAGATAAGCTTTACCAAATGTAACATGTAACTGGAAGATCAAACTCAGACTTTTCAAATGAGAGCTTATTCTCCTAAGTTAGCCAAGGGAGAAATGTCAGGATAAAGACAAAGCCTTTTCATTCACATTGATTTATTTATTCATTTGTTAAGTGTATATTAAATATTTTGTACTCTAGGTTCTGTTTTTAAAGATATTCCGAAGGTAACTTAGAATTTTGTCTAGAGTAATTTTACCTGGAGAAAAAGCATAATATAAGAAATACAGATTCTTGACGCATTAGTTATTTTTTTCTTTTTTTTTAACATCTTTATTGGAGTATAATTGCTTTACAGTGGTGTGTTAGTTTCTGCTTTATAACAAAGTGAATCAGTTATACATATACATATGTTCCCACATCTCTTCCCTCTTACGTCTCCCTCCCTCCCACCATCCCTATCCCACCCCTCTAGGTGGTCACAAAGCACCGAGCTGATCTCCCTGTGCTATGCGGCTGCTTCCCACTAGCTATCTACCTTACGTTTGGTAGTGTATATATGTCCATGCCACTCTCTCACTTTATCCCAGCTTACCCTTCCCCCTCCCTGTATCCTCGACACATTAGTTATTGAATGCAAAGTAATGTTCCTAAAAATGAAGCATATTTAGCACATTTTGCAATTTTAATTGCTCTGTCTTAGCATTTATATAATCTCTAGTTTGCACTCAACTATCAAGTTCAGACATTTTCATTCTCTTTCCAAGGGATACAGTTTTAGTCAGTAACATTGTCTACTTATATACTAAGCATGGTAATAAAATCACAGATATGATTTCTATAAGGGCAGGGTCCATGTCTGCCTAGGTTACCACTATAGTCCTAATCTTAGTACAATGCCTAGAACTAGTGAGAACTTAAACATTTATCGAATAGTTGACATAATGTGTTTTTAGTTTGTACCTCATTCAGGAAGCTTTTCTAAATGGTCTATAGCTGCACTAATTTGGTAGCCACTAGCCACCAGTGACTATTGGGCACTCGAAATATGGGTAATCTGGATTGAGATGTGCTGTGAGTATAAAATGCATGCTGGATTTTAAAGATTTAGTAAGAAAGTAAATCTCATTAATTTTAATATTATATGTTAAAATGATAATATGATATATTAAATTAAACATTATTAAATAAATTTCATATATTTCTCTTTAATTTTTAATATGCCTATTAGAAAATTTTAAATTATATTTGTGGCTCATATATAATTTCTAATGGACAGCACTAGTCTAGAACTATGACAGATTCATTGTCAAAATGAAATTAAGTACAGAAAGCTGAGGCTAACTCCCTGATTCAAATTATTTTCCTGGCACCTACCAGTTCTGAGAATCCCCAATTGTTAGTTGTCTGAAGTTATATGAACGGACCATGGAGAAACCATCCTCGTACCTGTGGTTACTTATCAGAGAAAGTGATAATAGTGACTCTCAACTCTGAGGAAGGGGACGATGACCATTGTGGAGAAGTTTGCTTCCAGCTGGCTCAGTGAAATCTCTCCCAGACTTCCCATACCAGTGGCTTTGGGCACTGACTTTAAAACTGTAGCAAAAGCCTGAACCTTGGCTCAGGGAATTCTTTCTGTTCTGAACTTCTTACTGCATACTTAAAACTTCTTTATGGATTGAATTTCCAAGACTCATGTCTCCCCATATGCATTTTGCCTTAGTTTGATTTGACAATCCACTTTTGGATTATTTACCCTGTTTCTGCCCTGGCAGAAATAAGAAATAGACAAGACAAAAAAGTAACTAAAGGAATAAGCATTGTTACATTCATGCTAAAGAGGACTACTTAATATTTCTGCCCTGGCCATAAAGAGTATTCACCTTGCACCCATTCTAAAATCCCCAGATACCTCTGACCAAGGCCTCTTCCCTCACCATCCATCCCTCACCCTGTTCTTACTTGCTCAGAGCAAGTGCACATGCACACGTGTGCGTGCATGCACACACACACACACACACACACACACATTTGGAGCAGGAGACCAAGAAGACTTCTAAGGATAACAAGCTTTTTACCTCATGCTGTAAAAAGATTTCTATAATATCACCCAGTAATTTCATCACCAAATCCCTATACTGGAAGTGAGGGTAAGGGGTGAGTGGATTCTAATCCATGTCTCTTCCTCTAGGAAAGTCACACTTCAACCACAGGAGTGAAAAACTGATGGACAAAAAGAGTGCTCTGACTTACTGCTCATGATGTTTGACTCATAAAACTTGGGGTCATCACGTTTCACCTTCTCAGGATTTTCACAGAACTTGTAGATGTTGTCCTCAATGTACCAGCTCTTGTTCTCATCAAACACAGCAAACACAGCCTGCTGCTCAATGTCTGCTGCCCTCTGGAGGGTAAAAGTGCTGTGTTCAGTGATTAACGTCCTAGCAGATTGATTAACTACAACCCTGAGTTCTCAGAAACCAAAGGGGTACAGGTCTTGGGTCCAATGAAGCCATAAATTCAGACATCTGTGAGAGCCCATTGTGTACAAAGCCCTTGTTAGAGCCAAAGGTAGCATGTCAAGGCAAACAGAGCAGATCAGAAAATTCAGCGACTCAAATATCCTAATAGAAAAATCCCATTTCAATGTAGCAACTGTAATTCTGTTTATCTCTATCAACTGTTTATCACCTTTCAACTCGAATGATTGATTGGATGTGCTCCAAATAGTTGCAAAGGATAAAAAAGAAGGGTGCCGTAGGAAAGTTTTATATCTCTCCCTACCTGTTTCCTTTCCTAGCTCAATAAATTAGGGTCTTCCAAATGTCTCTTTCGGCTTTTTCTAGGCGTATATTTATTTTATATGCCTTGGGATGAGACTTCTTTGATTATAGCTTAGCCTAATTGGGAATTTTAAGTTAATGATATGAGGCTTTTATTCTTCAATGATGATAAAGTCAGAAGATCCATATTTTTGTTCACATTCTTCTGTATAAATTGGTCTTGCTAGAGACAGACCATTGTCTGGGTTCAACTTCCTGAGAAGCTATGTCTGCAAGCTATGTCTGCCTGTATGTCTCCTTTCTCTCCCTATTGCAGGTCTCTAAAAATAACAAGGACTGGTACAGAGCTTTACACTTTTACCAGATGGTATCTCATTGAGCCGTGAAACAATCCTATAAAATTTTTAGGAGGGGGTAATACCCTTTTTCTTTTTTGCATATGTAATGTTTTATTTCTTGAGTACATAGAAGTCTGTTTTATTCTTTTCTGTAACTTTTTGAATATCTGAAATATTTAATAAGTAATGTTTCTACGAGCTTTAATTTTGATTTTTAAAATGATCCATACAAATTTAGAAAAAGTGGAAAACATAGTAAAGTACAGAGATAAATATGTAACTAATCAGTAACACTACCACTCATTAATTTTTTAAAAATGGGTAATACCCTTTTGATGAAAGGAAGAAATTAAGAGAAACTAAGTGACTTGCTCATCACATAGCACGGACAGATCTGGAATTTGAAACAAGCAAACAAAATACAGTATCACACTGTAGACTTGCCTTTCCCGGTGAAAGTCCATATGGAAATAGACAAGACAAAAAAGTAACTAAAGGAATAAGCATTGTTACATTCACACTAAAGAGGACTACTTAATATTTTCTGGTTCTCTAGAAGCAAAAGCCCCATTATTTAACAAGGAGAACTAATCTGTTTCAGTCAGAAGAAATTCCTGGAATTTCTGAAAGGTTACTTCAAGGACAAAATACCTGTATGCCTCGCTTATCCAAGGATCTGCTCTTACAAATTAGAAGTAGCCCTATCAGCCCAGAGGCAATGTCCCTTGTGATGTCCACATTACTGTAGTATGGTCTTGTTAAGCACTGAGCATCATTTTCCATGGGTTCATCAGACTCTAGGATGTTCCACTTATAAGTATAGGTTTCCCCTGGTTGAACTGCTTTGATCATGGTGTTACTGCCTGAAAGAAAATATAGTCAAAATTGTTTTCAATTTTCAAAATTATTTCATGGAAATAAATTAAATAAAAAAATAAGTAAATAATAAATGAATGAATAATTTAAAATAATTGAGTTCTTTTTAGAATCAATGTTGGGAAAGGAATATTATTTTTATATTAAGTTCCACTTGATAGAACTCTGGATAGCATGTAGCTATTACATATTCGTCCACTAGAGGCCACTTATGGCACTAACAAAGGACACCATATTTTGTAATCATTAGGGTAAAAAAAATCCCTGAAGTGAGCAGTGTTTGGTTGTGACTTTGAGGATACCCCTATACGTATACTACCTGACCGTATAAGTTATACTACTGGGCAAGGAGGGCAGTAGAAAATTATGGCAACCTCTCAGAAGTCAATAGTTTCATTCAGTAGAAGTGAAAGGTTCAGACCTGAGGTGGAGGAAGAGTTGACTTCATCTTCATAACGAGAGAAGGTCACACCATGAGGGTAAATGCTGTAGCTGCGGCTGGCCATATTTTTGAACATGATCTACAAAATTAACTCAAATTCATTATTTCAGGATTTAAGGTCAGTCATGAGAACAGAGGATGCTAGCTTTGCATATTTACTTGTGGGATAGTGTGTGTGTGTGTGTGTGTGTGTGTGCGTGCGTGTGTGTTTATGTCAATGCAAACTAATGCTGTTTATCTGAGTGGAAACCTCTCCCCATCACCTGACAGGCGCATCTGAGAGAGTTCCACGCACATAGAAAGGTAGAAAATGGAAAGAGAAGTCTAACCTTAGAAGTGACATTTTCCTCACAGTATATCACTCTCTCCAAGTTGGTCACCATCCTCTGTCCCCTCTCCTTTCTTGGACCACATCTGCCTTTGAATCTGCTCCTTCTCTTAGACCATGATCACCTTCACCAGCCTGCCAGATCCCCCAGAACCCTGTCATCAAGTCATCTTCTTGATGGGGCACAGAAAATAGCGAGATCCTGAATTGCCAATGAGGCATATTTCCACTTTCTAAGAGTACCTAAAAGGGATCAGAAATGAGGGAAGGGAAAGAGAACAGAGAAAGCCTGCTTTCTGCCCTTTTGTTATTTTTTAAATGAACAGCATTGGCCTTGTCTGTAGATATCCTCTTGGTGCATCCCCACGAAGAGGTGAAGGGAGGAGCTTTATGCACACAGGAGTCCTAGTTAGCCTGCTGAATCTTCAGAAGAGAATTTTAATCTTATCTTCTCCTTGCTTGCCAAAGCATCTGGATCATGCTTAATCTGCAGATGATCTGCACTCTAGAATCTTGCCAAAGATTGCAACTTTCAATTCTCTGCCGTCTAGTTCTTATCAGAAGATAAGTTGATGATGCGACACAGCATTTAAGGAAAACTGAAGAGCACTCAGTGCTCTTGAAACATATCAAAATGTACCTTCATCAGAGACTAATCATCAGAGAACTACATACCTAGACCACATTGATGAATTGTTTTCATTCAGTTGGGTTATGTTCTCAGCTATAATGAGAAACATTATTTTAAAAAGCTTTGTAACTTTTAAATTTATAAATTTCTTTTATAAATTTATTGTACCAGTAGGAATTTATCAAGGATTCCATCTACTACATCACACAGCATCCTCTTTCTTAAGGATCCATGGGAGAAATTCCTCTTAAGTCTCAGTAGCAGGGGAAACTGCTTTTTTTATGACTACTGTGACTCCTACCCTGACCTAGTTCCCTTTTTACTTTGGCTGCTAGAAAGCTTAGGACAAAATTTGTTGACAACATTACGGGAGCATATGGTATGTGTTTCATTATACTTATCTTATCCTTGGCTTTATTTTCTTTGTCCCCACATTATCCTTCACCCCAATTACATTGGCTCCTTGTTTTATTCCTTTATAATTTGATAAACTGTCTCAGATTGTTTGTATTATGAGATAGGCTACAATAAGCGCAAATACTAAATAAAAATTAAAGCTGTATTTCAATTAAAAATTATATGGACACATTAAAAAAATAACCAGTACTTATAATCTTGTTTTCACTATTTAATTTCTTCCATGGTTCTATATTTCTGTTACTTACTTTAAGTGTGTCTCTGACCTGGGCTCTGATAATAGGGCCCAAGATCCCATCTTCTTTGATATTGGGATTCTCCAGGAGTTTGGTGAAGGATGCATCTTGGTACTGTTTGTAGACAACCTTCTTATAATGTTTTCCAATTTGGTTTGAGAAATTATCCAAATGCAGAGATCTGTACTTTCTTAAAGTGAAACAAAATTTAAAAGATTAAATCATTTTCTCAAGTAGAGACCCCAGTATGATAGGGAAACCCTTATGCTTAGAAGTTCTGCTATTGAATTAGCTAAAATGCTAGTTTCCTTAAGGAAAACAAACAAACAAACCTTAATGTGGTTTGCAAAGTCCTGATACCTTCTCTCTGGTTGGAAAACTGGAAACCTCTGATCTGTCTCCTCCACCATTGATAAAGTCTTAATCACGGTTAGAACCAGCTACTTAGATCTTCCTGTCACTATGGTTTCTAGAGTGGACCTTCACTATCTCTGAAAGGTCTACCTGGATGAAAGGATGAGAAACACTATGAATTTTTCTTAAGTATTTCTTATCACTTAACTTATGATATCCTTATTGGCTTTCCAGGTATTTCTCAGTCTCTAAAAGCACATTCCCACTCTAGGAAGCTTCTGCTGTCTTTATTAAACATAAGTTCTGTGCTGTTGGGCTATCTCTTCTACCATCCACCCAATCCTGGTGCCATCTGAAAACCAAATGCCTTCACCCATCTTCTGTAGCTACTGCAATAAATGATTTGGGGGAAGCAACATGAACCACTTTCCCCCTTGGTCCTTTTTATAGCCTTAGTTTGCAAAAGCAGAGTTCCATTTTATGCGTTTATTTTACACAATGAAAATCACTGACTACTGCTAGAAAGTTCTGGATTCTTATCTCAACCCCACTTCCCTAACCCTTCCTGCGTTTTCTAAATATTCACTTGTATTAATTTCATGTGTATAATTCCAGAGCATCTTTATGCAAATATGACTTGCAAATATAAATATTCTTATCCTTTCACTCCTTTCACAAAAGGCAGCTGTTTATATATTCTATACTATACCTTGAAGTTTTTTTTGCATTTTTCCAGCTTTACTGAGGTGTAATTGACAAATGTATGTATTTAAGGTGTACAACATAATAATTTATATATGAATATATGAGACTACCACAGTCAAGCTAATTACCACTTCCATCACCTCACCTAGTTACTAATTTTTTTTAATTTTGAGAACGCTTAAGATATACTGTCTTAACAAATTTCAAGTGTACAATACAGTGTTATTAACTATAGTGTTACTAACTATAACAGGTCTCCAGAACTTATTTAGTTTGAAACTGAAGGTTTGTATACTTTGATCAACATCTCTGCATTCCCCTCACCTCCCAACCCCTGGCAACCACCATTATACTCTCTGCTTCTATGAGTTCGACTTTTTTAGATTCCACATATAAGTGAAATCATGCAATATTTGTAATTCTGTGTCTGGAATATTTCACTTAGCCTAATGTCCTGCAGGTTTATCCATGTTGTTACAAATGGCAGGATTTCCTTCTTTTTTAAGGCTGAATGATATTCCGATGTATATATAAACCATATTTCTAAAAATTCATTTATCCATTGGTAGACACTCAGGTTGTTTCCATATGTAGGCTATCATGAATAACACTGCAATGAACACAGGAGTGCAAATATCTCTTTGATATACTGACTTCATTTCCTCTGGATATATACCCAGAAGTAGTAGTTCTATTTTTAATTTTTTGAGGAAGCTCCTTACTGTTTTCCATAAAGGCTGCACCAATTTACATTCTCACCAACAGTGTACAAGGATTCCATTTTCTCCGCACCCTCATCAATAGTTGTTACCTCTTTTTCATCCTAGTTACCCCCATAGGTATGAGGTGATATCTCATTATGGATATGATTTGCATTTCCCTCATGATTAGTGATGCTGAACACCTTTTCATATGCCTATTAGCCATTTGTATGTTTTCTTTTTTTTTACCACAGTTGACAATTTTTATTTTTTAATTTTTTAAAATTATTTATTTATTTATTGGCTGTATTGGGCCCTCATTGCTGTGTGCGGGCTTTCCCTAGTTGTGGCAGGCGGGGGCTACTCTTTCGTTACGGTGCACAGGCTTCTCATTTCAGTGGCTTCTCTTGTTGCAGAGCACAGGCTCTAGATGCGCAGGCTCAGTAGTTGTGGTGCACGGGCTCAGTTGCTCCGTGGCATGTGGGATCTTCCCAGACCAGGGATTGAACCCGTGTCTCCTGCATTGGCAGGCAGATTCTTAACCACTGCACCACCAGGGAAGTCCCTGTACATCTTCTTTAGAAAGATGTCAGTTTAGATCCTTTGCCCATTTTTTAAATCAGGCTATTTTTGTTTGTTTGTTTGTTTTGCCATTGAGTTACATGAGTTCCTTTCATATTTTGGATATTAACCTCTTATCAGATATATGGTTTGCAAATATTTTCTCCCATTCTGTAGGTTATATTTTTATTTTGTTGATTGTTTCTTTAGCTGTGCAGAAGTTTTTCAGCTTGATGTAGCCCCACTTGTTTATTTTTGCTTTTGTTACTTATGCTTTTGGTGTCATACCCAAAAAACTCATTGCCAAGACCAATGTCAAAGAGATTTTCTGTTATGTTTTCTTCTAGTGGTTTTATGGTTTCAGGTATTACATTTAAGTTTTTAATTTATTTTGAGTTAATTTTTGTCTATGCTGTAAGTTAAGGGTCTAATTTTATATTTTTGCATATGGATATCCAGTTTTTCCACCATCATTTACTGAAGAGACTGTCCTTTCCTCATTGTGTATTCTTAGTGCCTTTGTCAAAGATTAGTTGACCATATATGCATGGGTTTATTTCTGGGCCCTTACTTCTGTTTATTTGGTATATGTGTCTGTTTTTATGCCATTATTATACTGTTCAATTACTATAGCTTTGTAATATAGTTTGAAATCAGGAAGTTTGATGCCTCAAGCTTTGCTCTTCTTGCTCAAGATTGCTTTGGATATTTAAGGTCTTCTGTGGTTTCATCTGAATTTTAGAATTGTTTTTTTTTTCTATTTCTTTGAAAAATGCCATTGGAATTTAATAGGGGTTGCATTGAATCTGTAGATCACTTTGGGTAATGTGGGCATTTTAACAAAGTTAATTCTTCTAACCCATAAACACAGGACATCTTTGTATTTGATTGTATCTTCTTCAGTTTCTTTCATTGCTGTCTTATAGTTTTCAGTGTGTAGATCTTTCACCACCTTGGTTAAATTTCCTAAGTATTTTATTCTTTTAAAAAAATTCTACTGTAAATGGAAGTATTTTCTTAATTTCTGTTTGGATTGTTCATTGTTAGTGTATATAAATTCAACTGATTTTCATTATGTTCATTTTCTATCCTGCAACTACTGAATTTCTTTATTCTAATAGATTTTTGGTAGAGTCTCAAGTGTTTTTCTATATATAAAATCACATTATCTGCAAATAGAGACGATTTTACTTCTTCCTTTCTGATTAGGATGCCTATTTTTTTTCCTTGCCTGATTGCTTTGGCTAGAACTTCCAGTACTATGCTGAATAAAAGTGACAAGAATGGGCATCCTTGTCTTGTTCCTGATCTTAGAGGAAAAGCTCTCAGATTTTTACCACTGAGTATGATGTTAGCTTTGGGTTTGCCATATATGGCCTTTATTGTGTTGAAGCACATTCCTTCTATACCTAACTTGTTGAGAGTTTTTATAATGAAAGGATGTTGAATTTTGTTAAATGCCTTTTTTTTGCATCTATTGAGATAACGATATTTTTATTATTCATGTTTAATGTGGTACTTCTAATTTATTGATTTGCATATGTTGAACCATCCTTGAATCACAGGAATAAATCTCACTCGATCATCATTTATGATAATTTTAATGTGCTGTTGGATTCAGTTTACTAATATTTTGATAATGTTTTTGGCATCTGTGTTCATTAGGGATATTGGCCTGTAATTTTCGTCTTGTATTGTTCTTATCCAGCTTTGGTATGAGAATAATGCTAGGCTTGTAAAATAAGTTTGGAAGTGTTCCCTACTCTTTAATATTTGGGAAGAGTTTGAGGATTAGTGTACAATATACCTGTGAAGCCATCTGGTCCTGGGCTTCTTTGTTTGGAGGTTTTGGATTACTGATTCAATCTTCTTACTTGTTATTCATCTGTTCAGATTTTCTATTTCTTTTTGATTCAGTCGTGGTAGGATATGTTTCTAGGACCTTTTTCCTTTCTTCTACTTATCCAATTTGTTGGCATATAATTGTTCATAGTAGTCTCTTATGATCCTTTGCACTTCTGTGGTATCAGCTGTAATGTCTCCTCTTTTAGTTATAATTTTATTTATTTGAGTCTTCTCTCTTCATTGCTTAGCTAAAGGTTTGTCAATTTTGTTTATCATTTCAAAAGACTAACTCTTGGTTGTGTTTATCTTTTCTGTTGTCTTTCTATACACCATTTATTTTTTCACTAATTTTTATTTACTTCTTTCGGCTAACTTTGGGCTTAGTTTGCTAGTTACTTGAGGTATAAAGTTAAGATTCTTTCTTTCTCCCTTTCTTTCTTTCTTTCTTTCTTTCTTTCTTTCTTTCTTTCTTTCTTTCTCTCTTTCTCTCTTCCTTTCTTCTTTCTTTCCTTCTCCCTTCCTTCCTTCCTTCCTCCCTTCCTTCTTTCCTTCCTCCCTTCCTTCCTTTTTTCTTTCTTTCTTCCTTCCACCCTTCCTTCCTTCCTTTTCTTTCTTTTTCTTTCTTTCTTTCTCTTTCTTCCTTCCTTCCTTCCTTCCTTCCTTCCTTCCTTCCTTCTTTTCTCTTTCTTTCTTTCATTTGTTTGTTTCTTTCTATCTCCTTTCTTTCCTTCTCCCTCCCTTCCTTCCTCCCTCCCTCTCTTTCTCTTTCTTTTTCTTTCTTTCTTCTTTCATTCTTCTTTCTTTCTTTCTTTCTCCCTCTCCCACCCTCCCTCCCTCCCTTTCTCCTTCTTTCTTTCTTTCCTGTTTTTTTAAGTGTTTTTATTTTTCTCTTTTCAGATTATAAAACAAAATTTATTAATTATTGAATGTGAACTAAATACAAGGTGCTTTTTAAAAATTTATTTATGTTGAATTTTATTTTATTTATTTTTTATAGAGCAGGTTCTTATTATTTATTTTATATGTATTAGTGTATATATGTAAATCCCAATCTCCCAATTAATCCCACCACCACCACCACCCACCACTGCTTCCCTGCCATGGTGTCCAAATGTTTGTTCTCTACATCTGTGTCTCTATTTCTGCCTTGCAAACTGGTTCATCTGTACCATTTTTCTAGATTGCACATATATGCATTAATATACAATATTTGCTTTTCTCCTTCTGACTTACTTCATTCTGTATGACAGTCTCTAAGTCCATCCACGTCTCTACAAATGACCCAATTTCATTCCTTTTTATGGCTTGAGTATACTCCATTGTATATATGTACCACATCTTCTTTATTCATTCATCTGTCAATGGGTATTTAGGTTGCTTCCATGACCTGGCCATTGTAAATAGTGCTGCAATGAACATTGGGGTGCATGCATCTGCTTGAATTATGGTTTTCTCTGGGTATATGCCCAGGAGAGGGATTGCTGGGTCTTATGGTAATTCTATTTTTAGTTTTTTAAGGAACCTCCATACTGTTGTCCATAGTGGCTGTATCAATTTACATTCCCACCAACAGTGCAAGAGGGCTCCCTTTTCTCCACACCCTCTCCAGCATTTGTTGTTTGTAGATTTTCTGATGATGCCCATTCTAACCGGTGTGAGGTGATAACTCGTGGTAGTTTTGATTTGCATTTCTCTAATAATTAGTGATGTTGAGCAGCTTTTCATGTGCCTCTTGGCCATCTGTATGTCTTCCTTGGTGAAATGTCTATTTAGGTCTTTTACCCATTTTTGAATTGGGTTTTTTTTTAATATTGAGCTACACGAGCTATTTATATATTATGGAGATTAATCATTTGTCCGTTGATTCATTTGCAAATATTTTCTCCCATTCTGAGGGTTGTCTTTTCATCTTGTTTGTAGTTTCCTTTGCTGTGCAAAAGCTTTTAAGTTTCATTAGAACCCATTTGTTTATTTTTGTTTTTATTTCCATTACTCTAGGAGGTGGGTCAAAAAAGATCTTACTGTGATTTATGTCAAAGAGTGTTCTTCTTATGTTTTCTTCTAAAAGTTTTATAGTGTCCAGTCTTACATTTAGGTCTCTAATCCATTTTGAGTGTATTTTTGTGTACAGTGTCAGGTAGTGTTCTAATTTCGTTCTTTTACATGACCTGCGCATTTTTCCCAACACCACTTATTGAAGAGATTGTCTTTTCTCAATTCTATATCCTTGCCTCCTTTGTCATAGATTAGTTGACCAGAGGTGTGTGGGTTTATCTCTGGGCCTTCTATCCTGCTCCGTTGATCTATATTTCTGGTTTTGTGCCAGTACCATATTGTCTTGATTACTGTAGCTTTGTAGTATAGTCTGAAGTCAGGGAGTGTGATTCCTCCAGCTCTGTTTTTTCCCCTCAATAGTGCTTTGGCTATTCGGGCTCTTTTGTGTCTCCATGCAAAATTTAAGACTTTTTGTTCTAGTTCTGTAAAAAAAATGCCATTGGTAATTTGATAGGGATTGCATTGAATCTGTAGATTGCTTTGGGTAGCATAGTCAGTTTTACAATACTGATTCTTCCAATCCATGAACATGGTATATCTCTCCATCTGTTTGTGTTATCTTTGATTTCTTTCATCAGTGTTTTATAGTTTTCTGAGTACAGGTCTTTTACATCCTTAGGTAGGTATATGCCTAGGTATTTTATTCTTTTTGTTGCAATGGTGAATGGGATTATTTCCTCAATTTCTCTTTCTGATCTTTCATTGTTAGTGTATAGGAATGCAAGAGATTTCTGTGCATTCTTTTTGTATCGTGCAACTTTACTAAATTCATTGATTAGCTCTAGTAGTTTTCTGGTGGCCTCTTTAGGATTATCTATGTATAGTATGATGTCATCTGCAAACAGTGACAGTTTTACATCTTCTTTTCCAATTTGTATTCCTTTATTTCATTTTCTTCCTGATGGCCATGGCTAGGACTTCCAAAACTATGTTGGATAATAGTGGCAAGCGTGGACATCCTTGTCCTGTTCCTAATCTTAGAGGAAATGCTTTCAGTTTTTCACCATTGAGAATGATGTTTACTGTGGGTTTGTCATATATGGCCTTTATTATGTTGAGGTAGATTCCCTCTGTGCCCACTTTCTGGAGAGTTTTTTTCATAAATGGGTGTTGAATTTTGTCAAAAGCTTTTTCTGCCTCTATTGAGATTATCATATGGTTTTTATTCTTCAGTTTGTTAATATGTGTATGATATTGATTGATTTGCATATATTGAAGAATCTTGCATCCCTGGGATAAATCCCACTTGATCATTGTGTATGATCCTTTTAATGTGTTCTTGGATTCTGTTTAGTGGTATTTTGTTGAGGATTTCTGCATCTATGTTCTTCAGTGATATTGGTCTGTAATTTTCTTTTTTTGTAGAATCTTTGTCTGGTTTTGGTATCAGGGTGATGGTGGCCTCGTAGAATGAGTTTGGGAGTGTTCCTTCCTCTACCATGTTTTGGAAGAGTTTGAGAAGGATGGGTGTTAGCTCTTCTCTAAATATTTCATACGATTCACCTGTGAAGCCATCTGGATCTGGATGAAGAGTTTTAATCACAGTTTCAAGTTCATTATTTGTGATTGGTCTGTTCATATTTTCTATTTTTTCCTGGTTCAGTCTTGGAAGGTTATACTTTTCTAAGAATTCGTCCATTTCTTCCAGGTTGTCCATTTTATTGGTGTAGAGCTGCTTGTAGTAGTCTCATATGATGCTTTCTATTTCTGTGGTGTACTTTTAACTTCTTTTTTATTTCTAATTTTATTGATTTGATTCCTCTCCCTCTTTTTCTTGATGCATCTGACTTAACATTCATCAATTTTGTTTATCTTCTCAAAGAACCAGCTTCTAGTTTTATTGACCTTTGCTGTTGTTCTCTTTGTTTCTATTTCATTTATTTCTCTCAGATATTTATGATTTCTTTCCTTCTACTAACTTTGGGTTTTGTTTGTCCTTCTTTCTCTAGTTCCTTTAGGTGTAAGGTTAGATTGTTTATTTGAGATTTTTCTTGTTTCTTGAGGTAGGACTGTATTGCTATAAACTTCCCTCTTAGAAATGCTTTTGCTGCATCCCACAGGTTTTGGATCATCATGTTTTCATTGTCATTTGTCTCTAGGTATTTTTTGATTCCCTCTTTGATTTCTTCAGTGATGTCTTGGTTATTTAGTAACGTTTGTTTAGCCTCCATGTGTTTGTGTTTTTATATTTTTTTCCCTGTAATTTATTTCTAATCTCATAGCATTGTGGTCGGAAAAGATGCTTGATATGATTTCAGTTTTCTTAAATTTACCAAGGCTTGATTTGTGACCCAAGATGTGATCTATCCTAGACAGTGTTCCATGTGCACTTGAGAAGAAAGTGTAATCTGCTGTTTTCAGATAGAATGTCCTATAAATATTAATTAAATCTATCTGGTCTGTTGTGTCATTTAAAGGTCGTTTTTCCTTATTAATTTTCTGTCTGGATGATCTCTCCATTGGTGTAATTGAGGTGTTAAAGTCCCCCAATATTATTGTGTTACTCTCGATTTCCTCTTTTATAGCTATTAGCATTTGCCTTATGTATTGAAGTACTCCTATGTTGGTTGCATATATATTTATAATTGTTATATCTTCTTCTTGGATTGATCCCATGATCATTATGTAGTATCCTTCCTCGTCTCTTGTAACATTCTTTATTTTAAAGTCTATTTTATCTGATGTGAGTATTGCTACTTCAGGTTTCTTTTGATTTCCATTTGCATGGAATATCTTTTCCATCCCTTCATTTTCAGTCTGTATGTGTCCCTAGGTCTGAAGTGGGTCTCTTTTAGACAGCATATATATATATGTCTTGTTTTTGTATCCATTCAGTGAGCCTGTGTCTTTTGGTTATGGCATTTAATCCATTCACATTTAAGGTAATTATTGATATGTATGTTCCTATTACCATTTTCTTAATTGTTTTGGGTTTGTTTTTGTAGGTCTTTTTGTTTTCTTGTGTTTCCCACTTAGAGAAGTTCCTTTAGCATTGGTTGTAGAGCTGGTTTGGTGGTGCTGAATTTTCTTAGCTTTTGTTTGTCTGTAAAGCTTTTGATTTCTCTGTCGAATCTGAATGAGATCCTTGCTGGGTAGAGTAATCTTGGTTGTAGGTTCTTTCCTTTCCTCACTTTAAATATATCATGTCACTCCCTTCTGGCTTGTAGAGTTTCTGCTGAGAAGTCAGCTGTTAACCTTATGGGAGTTCCCTTGTATGTTATTTGTCATTTTTCCCTTGTTGCTTTCAATAATTTTTCTTTGTCTTTAATTTTTGTCAATTTGATTACTATGTGTCTTGGCATGTTTCTCCTTGGGTTTATCCTGTATGGGACTCTCTGCGCTTCCTGGACTTGGGTGGCTATTTCCTTTCCCATGTTAGGGAATTTTTCGACTCTAATCTCTTCAAATATTTTCTCTGGTCCTTTCTCTCTCTCTTCTCCTTCGGGGACTCCTATAATGCGATTGTTGTTATGTTTAATGTTGACCCAGAGGTCTCTTAGGCTGTCTTCATTTCTTTTCATTGTTTTTTCTTTATTCTTTTCTGCAGCAGTGAATTCCACCATTCTGTCTTCCAGG
Source organism: Monodon monoceros (assembly GCF_005190385.1). Taxonomy (NCBI): domain Eukaryota; kingdom Metazoa; phylum Chordata; class Mammalia; order Artiodactyla; family Monodontidae; genus Monodon; species Monodon monoceros. The sequence continues at coordinate 57,736,467 of NW_021703774.1, read as the reverse complement.
TCACTTATCCGTTCTTCTGCCTCAGTTATTCTACTAATGATTCCTTCTAGTGTATTTTTCATTTCAGTTATTGTATTGTTCATCTCTGTTTGTTTGTTCTTTAATTCTTCTAGGTGTATGTTCTTTAATTCTTCTAGGTCTTTGTTAAACATTTCTTGCACCTTCTCGATCTTTGCCTCCATTCTTTTTCTGAGGTACTGGATCATCTTCACTATCATTATTCTGAATTCTTTTTCTGGAAGGTTGCCTATCTCCATTTGGTTGTTTTTCTGGGGTTTTATCTTGTTCCTTCATCTGGTACGTAGTCCTCTGCCTTTTCATTTTGTCTATCTTTCTGTGAATGTGGTTTTTGTTCCATAGGCTGTAGGATTGTAGTTCTTGCTTCTGCTGTCTGCTCTCTGGTGCATGAGGCTCTCTTTCTTCTGTTTTAAATGTAGGCATTTATTACTATAGACTTCCCTCTTACAACCGCTTTTGCTATATTCTATAAATTTTAGTATGTTGTATTTCTGTTTTCATTTGTCTCAAGATATATTTTGATTTCCTATTTGATTTCTTCTTTGATTCATTGGTTGTTCAGGAGACTGTTATTTAATCCACATATTTGTGAATTTTTCAGTTTTCTTCTGTTACTGATTTGTAGTTTCATACCATTATGGTGAGAAAATATACTTGATATTATTTTAATATTCTGAAATTGTTAATACTTGTTTTGTGGACTAATATGTTATAAAGAATCCTAGAGAAATTCCATGTGCACTTGAGAAGAATATGTATTCTGCTGTTGTTCAATGGAATGTTCTTTATTTGGATGTAATGTTCTTTATATGTCTGTTAGGTACACTTGTTCTACAGTGTTATTCAATTCCACTGCTTCCTTATTGATTTTATGTCTGGATCATTTATCCATTGATTAAAGTGTGGTATTAAAGTCCCCTACTATTATTGTATTGCTGTCTATTTTTCTCTGTAGTTCCGTTAATATTTGCTTCATATATTTAGGTTTTCTAAACTTGGGTGCATATATATTTATAATTTTATAGTATCTTGATTAATTGACCCCTCTATCATTATATAGTGACCTTGTCTTTTTTACCCCTTCACTTTTTTTTATAACTTTTTATTTTATGTTGGAGTATAGCTGATTAACAATATTGCGATAGCTTCAGATGCACAGCAAATCGACTCAGCCATACATATACACGTATCCATTAATCTATAGGTGTCCTTAAAGCTAAAGTGATAAGTCTGCTATTGAAGCTCTCTATTGAATATTTTCAGTTCTGTTATTGTATTCTTCAGCTCTAGAATTTCTGTTTGGTTATTTTTTTATGGTTTCTCTTTCTTTATTAAATTTCTTATTTTGGTCACTTATTGTTTTCCTGATTTCATTTGATTACCTATCTGTGTTATCTTGTACCTCATTGAGCTTCTTTAAGATGATTATTTTTAATTCTTTGTCAGGCAATTTGTAGATCTCTATTTCTTTCACGCTGGTTACTGGAGCTTTATTAGTTTCCTTTGGTGGTGTCATATTGCCTGATTCTTTGTGATTTGTGTAGCTTTGTGTTAGTGTTTGTGCATTTGAAGGAGCAAACACCCCCTTCCAATCTTTACAGACAGGTTTTGGCAGGTAAAAACCTCTTGTCAGGTCTGCAGGCTGATGGAATTTCCTCTGGGATCACAGTTGAGTGAGGTTGGAACAAGATCATGTGGTTGCTGCTGGGCCTGCAGCAGCATCCGTGGTTGGAAGGCCTTTTACCGGGGGCTCAGGTGGGCATAGACCCTGTCTGGTCCCTGGGAAAATGGAACTGCCTTCAGGACCTTGGTCAGTAGAGCTGGCACTGGGATAACAGTCTACTTCAAGGTCCACAATTGGGTTTGCAAATGGTAGGCCTGTTATCAAGTGTGTAGATGGGAGTGGCTCCCATCTGGCCCTTTGGAGGGCTCCCAGTGTCTCACTTGGTGAGTCCCTGAGTTGGCAAAACTGCTCCTCAACTGCAGTTTTGAGGTATGGAACTAGGTAACAGGGCCATTTCAAGATCTGTAATGGGACCAAGGTCTGCAGGCCAGTCACCAGGGGCATGAGTGGATGTAACCCCCAACAGGTTCCTGGGCAGGCAAGACTACTCCTGGATCATGGCTGGGAGAAAGATTGAATTAGTTACAGGGCTGCTTCAAGATCCACAGTCAAACTGAGGTCTGCAGGTCAGCCTCCAGGGTCATGGACAGGCGTGACTCCTCCTGGGTTCCTTATCAAATGGTGCTAGTGGCAGGACCAAGGTTAAGTGGGTCTGTAGCTGAGTCCATAAGGGGAGGAGGCTATTTCCAGGTTTGTAACTGAATTAGTTAGTGAACCAACCATCTGAGCATGGACTTGCCTTCTCAAAACAGTCCTCCTTGGTCTTGACTTCCACTGGGATTTTGCAAGTTCCTACTTTGATCCCAAAGCTCTCACAAAGGCACTTCTGTTTGTGGATGGCTGCCAAATTATCATTGCTGTGGGGGAATACAAGTGGGGGAATCTGCTATTCTACCTTCTTGCTCCCTTGACTTTTTAATTTAAAAATATCTCTTGGAGAACTTTTTATATTAGTAGTACAGAGAGAGTTTTTGCATCCTCTTTAAAACAGATGCATAGTATTCCATTGTATGGATGTACCATAACTTATTAATTTCCTATTGATGGACATTATGGGTTGTTTCCAATCTTTTGCTACAACAGTGCAGCAGTGAACATCCTGTACACATACCATTTCACCTGTAAGCAAGTGTATCTATATAGTAAATTCCCAGAGTGAGATTGCTGGATCAAAAAATATATGCATTTATAATTTTAATACACATTGCCAAATTATCCTCTAGAATGGCTTTTCCAATTCGCTCTTCCACCAGCAATACATGATAGAGCTTGTTTCCCGCAGCCTTGCCAATACATTATGTCATCTAAACTTGTGAGTCTCATAGGTGAAAAACAGTATTTGAAAGAAGTTTAATTTACATATTTCTCTTACTGTGAGTGAGCTTGAGTATTTTTCAAGTGTTTAAGAGCTATTTGAATTTCCAGTTTTCTTAATCCCACTCTCCCATTTCCTAATTTACGAAATAAATAAAAGCTGTTTCTAACTTGTGGCATTAAAGCAAAGCTCTTAGAAAGGTTTAACACAGTGCTTGGCAAAAGGAAGCATTCAAGAAGTGGTAGCTGCTATTATTATTGCTGTTGTTACTACTACTATTATTATTATTTTTCTGAGTTCTCTTGGTGAGTTTGGAGTAATCTCAGATTGTTTTGGAAAAGAAAACCTGAATGAGATCCAATACATGTATTACCATGAAAGCTGTCAACTCATGACCTTTCACCCCATGCATCTAGGACCCTATGGAAAATGTCTGGAATCTGCACGGTAGGAAGAACCCCTCAAACTCACTTGTCCATGTTTGCTGGTATTATAGGTGCATAGTCCCAAATGACTTCCTCTGCAGCAATGAAGTATTCCCATCTCTTAACGTGCCGCCTCTGGTCTCGAGTTAGTTTCTTAGGATTCCTGGTTTTCCTTGCACAGTTTTTAATGTCTATGTAAGCCTGCATCCCAGCTGAGTTAGGACATAAAGACAATGAAAGAATTTGAGAGAAGAAATTAAGGCTGATAAAATGTACCTCTTTAAAATAAATTTGTGGAAGTTTTCAATAATAACAGTGAAAGTAATGCTCAGGCAACTTTTGAACATTTTGGTTTGAAGCTCTTTTAATACACTGCAGAAGGAGCAAGAATAAAAAAGCAAGGGAAAGAGAGGATGAATTAGGGGAATAACTTGGAAAGCTATCCTTTGTTTCTTAACAGGGAGGAAAATTTCTTGAAATTTCCAGATCCTTAAAACCTTATGACTTAGGTCATGTCGATTTCTCATATTTCCTATAACCTCTTCCTTTTATTTGTAAAATGAAGATATTACTAGTATGCACTGTATGAAATTGTTCTTAAAAATTAAATAAGATAATACAGAAAGCACTTAACTTCAATAATGTTAGCTTTGCTGTTGTTTCATTAGTATTTGGGGCTCTATCTTCCAGGGATATTGTGACAATTTCATTACTTCAAATATAATTTTGACTGCTTAGTGTGAACAAAAAATGAAATGATCCCATAAAGTGTCTCTTTTTTATATTTCTTGCTTTTTAATTAATTATTTATTTATTTTTGCGGTACACGGGCCTCTCACTGTTGTGGCCTATCCTGTTGCAGAGCACGGGCTCTGGACACGTAGGCTAAGCGGCCATGGCTCACGGGCCCAGCTGCTCCGCGGCATGTGGGATCTTCCCGGACCGGGGCACGAACCCGTGTCCCCTGCATCGGCAGGCGGACTCTCAACCACTGGGCCACCAAGGAGGCCCTATTTCGTGCTTTTATACACATTATTTTGGTAACACAATGATTTCCTATAGTGATATTTACTTATATTTACAGGAACCCTCCTCCTAACTGTTTTAAAGCAACAGTATGTAATAGACCGTTAGTTATTTTGTTTACCTGATACCATATAACAACCTAGGCTGATTTTTTCCCCCACTAGAATTCACTGATGTTCTTTAAAGCTCACCCCTCAGCTGGTTAGATACTGTGTTTTTTCTATTCAACACACATCCACTGAGTTCCTCTTTGGGTCAGGCTCTGTGCTCATCTTGTTATGAAAGACAATTTTTTCATGTTAAAACTTTTACACTTTCTGTAACTTGGTGCTTCTATAAATTTACAGAAGTTTGACCAGTTCCAACACCTAGTTCTTTTCCTTTAGCTGCATATTAAATAGCCCAAGAAAGAATATCTCTATGTATGTTTTTGTTTCCTTCCTCCTTTCTCCTTTTAAGGAAGTAGAGACCTCTTCAGCTTTTGCATCACTTTAAAAAGTCTTTGTCAATTTCTCTACTTCCTCCATCCCCAACTAACGAGCTATAAGTCTAAGAGCAAAGTATCTATATTCTGTTCTCAAGGACTAAGGAATGTATGTCTGGAGTGTGGGTGGCTTGCAAGAGCAAAGGAAAATGAGGGATTTAGTGCCTAGGACGAAAGGATCCTACATTTGTAAGCAAGACTGTTGAAAGAATTTCTTGCCTTGAAAATGTTTTGGGATGAGCGAAGATATGATCCACTTTCCCTCTAGGCTCACGGTCATGTTTGCAGTTGTGGACGTAGCACTGACGAGAGTGATGGCTGAGATCTTATGACGGCTCTGCTCCAGGACCTGGCCGTTGAAATGAATGGAGAACAGTTCTGGCCCAGAGCTCATTCCAATCAGATGCCAACTGATGTGGTCATGGGCACAAACTGTTATATCTGAGGGAGAGAGAGAGAGAGAGATGGGGGCCAAAACAGTCAGTCAGCAGTCTGTGATAACAAATTCACTCACCAGATACGTATTGAGTGCCTGCTTTGCATCAGGCATTGTGCAAGATTCTGGGGGTATAGACACTCCCATTTTCATTCCTGCCCTAGAAAAGCAGACATCCGAGTGGTGGGCAAACAAGCAGTCACAACTCATTGCAATAAGTGGTATTATAGAGCCCAGAGAGGGGGGACATTAGTTTAGAAACACAGGGATTGCTAAGGCCAAGGAGAGAAGAAAGTAGGTGACCAACCATCCTGGTTTACTGAGGACTGAGGGGTTTCCCAGGAGGCAGGATTTTCAGTGTTAGAACTGAGAAAGTCCTGGGCAGGCCTGAGTAGTTGGTCACTCTAGTACCAATCTGGACTCAGCTGGAGGGAGTTGCCAGAGCCTCCAACAGGGCTGAGTTTAAGGGCCTAAACCTCTAATCCTAAAAGGGCTTGATCCTAACAGGAAGAAGATGTGAAGATGCTTTAAGGATTTTATACTGTTTCTTTGCCCACTGGTTGATTGTTTTAATGACAAGGCAGTGAATTACTGTGTGGGTTATAGGATCTCCTTAAAATGCAGTGGACAAATCCTCAGTATACTGGGTCACTGGGAGCGTTTCATGGATGGAGTAATGAGAACTGAATACAAAAGCTGTCTGGCTCCTTCTTGCTCCCACAGTGACTCAGAAAATGCTGATTTGCTCTATGGGAGATTCCAACCTCTGGCTTCTATCCTTGGCTTGGGTTTTAAATTTCAGATCTATAATCACTCCATACTAGACCGTGGGGCCATGAATCAGTCCCTTACCCAAAGAGGGGCTAAGGGCTTGTCTTGTTCAGACCATTGTAACAAGACCAATTCCTAGTATCACAGGTGAGAACAAGAAGCTGGAAGGTAGGAGGCTTTGGTGGAAGAATTTGTCTGCCTCCAATCAATGCATATATTGGGTTGAGCATTTCATACATCTGTATTAGTGTTTATCATATTCATTCAATTTATACTGCCCCATAAGGCAGTTTTACAAGCATTAACTTTTCTCAGTTTCTACTACCAGCTACTTTTGACCCCAGCTACTCTGTCTTTTTCAACTATAAATTCATAAATTCTATGCCCTGATAGAGTTATTAATTTTTATTTTTTCATATGGGTTATTTTGGCTTCTCCTTCTCTATATTTAGACGGATGATTTACTTTGCCAGGACACAGATACAATTTCTCTTTTGACCACTCCCCTCTAAGGCCCATAGTAGATAACATGCTATGTTATCTGTAAAAAACTTCTTAAACACCCTCTGCACCAGGATAGATGATTAACCCATTTTTTTACGAAAGCACGTTGAAACAACTAACTGCTAAAAGCCACACTAAGGTAGAGAAGTGAGCAAGGTGTGAACTCAGATGTGCTAACTCAGTTAACTAAGCTTTTAAACTCTGAATCAAAACCCAGGGTCACGCTTCCCTGGTGGCGCAGTGGTTCAGAGTCCGCCTGCCGATGCAGGGGACACGGGTTCGTGCCCCGGTCCGGGAGGATCCCACATGCCGCGGAGCGGCTGGGCCCGTGAGCCATGGCCGCTGAGCCTGTGCATCCACAGCCTGTGCTCCGCAGCGGGAGAGGCCACAACAGTGAGAGGCCCGCGTACCGCAAAAAAAACAAAAACAAAAACCCAGGGTCATCTTAGTATATTTGTAATGACCTGGGTGGGAAGATAGAATCAAATGAAACGGAATACAACTTAAAAGCAATGTCTAGACCTCAACTCTTGACAAGTTTTATTTTTAGTAAGAGAAGCCATTTGTGATTTTCAGATATAGAAAGCAGCCTCTGAGAAACTTAGTGTTTTGAAGCATAGTTTATTTAATAAAGTAATATTTTCATTTTTCCCATTTTTCCCCCACAGGATCTTTGGTTCTAGGTCTTTTCTATCAGAGAGAAGTAGAAGTGGTTTAGGTGGGGATTAGTTTTTTTTTTTCTCTTAACAATTGTTATGATTTTGCTTTTTCACAAGAGTCTACATGTAAATGAAAAGAGAAAAACATCCCATATGCCACTGAATATTACTCATCCATCATCTTTTGAAATGCTAGTAGTATTGTTGTATGTTGGATATTTCTCCTAATCTCCTGTTCATCTTCACTGTAAGTGTCTTCATTGCATTCTTCCTGCTGACCCTTCCTGCTGAGGACTGGCCTTGAACTCTGTTTTGTAGGGCTTCCTCTCTGGAAGAAAACATGGTCACCATGCAGCAGGGACCACATAACTCACTGAAGGAGACTAAACTGATATCCTGGATGTCTTCCTGGAGATGTAGGCCAAGGTGAAACCTGCTCAGAGCACTACAAGTAATAAGACTGCACACTCCTTCTCTTAGGTAGCTTCTAATTTGTCTGTTGTACTTGTTAGTTAAAAAAAGCAAAAAAAAAAAGATTAAATCTTGAGAACCACTGAATTAGATTACATTACCTTTCAGATTAGGAGTTAATAAATAGAGTATGGTCAACTACCCTAGTGCCTTTAGGAAGACAATGGGATCAGTGCTTCAACTATTTTTGGATAGTACACAGCCCACGTGTTACCTGGCATTGTCCCATTCACATAGCCATTGACTGTGTACATTAGGGATGATGTCTGGTTCCAGCTTTTACTTTCATCAAACACAGCAAACATCAGTACGTGTTGCTTGTCAAACATCTTCTGTATCCCATCCTCAGTTAGGGTGCCTGTGAAAAAGACATACTTTTAATAGCATCCCAGATAGAAGGCTCTCATTAGCTATTCCTAGATAACAGAGTTTAAGAGAAGCAACCAATCATAATGATGTCAACTGTAAAGTGTTCTTATAAAAATAGCATCTATCAAGTAATAATGATTGAAGGCTTATTAAAATCCTGGTGCCACCTTGTTTTTTTCTGGCACCTGATAGCCTTGAGGAATGGGGCTTTAAAAGTAAATTTGATCTGGCACAGAGAGAAAACATTTGGTGACTGTCAAGGCTTTAGTAAAAGTATCCATTTCTTCCAGTGTCAGTAAGTCAATGCAGGGACTTACCTGGTGGTGCAGTGATTAAGAATCCACCTGCTGATGCAGGGGACACGGGTTCGAGCCCTGGTCTGGGAAGATCCCACATGTCGTGGAGCAACTAAGCCCATGCACCACAACTACTGAGCCTGCACTCTAGAGCCTGCGCACCACAATGAAGAGTAGCCCCCGCTCGCTGCCAACTAGAAAAAGTCTGTGCACAGCAACAAAGACCCAACACAGCCAAAAAGAAATAAAGAAATTTATATTAAAGAAAATAAGTTAATGCATAGGTACCGTAGCTCACTTGGTAAACGCATCACACTCCAAGTTTAATATAGCCATCTTGCTAGTACATGTAATGGGACGCTAGAGAATTGGTTGAGAGGGTCAAGATTAACCCACTCTCATGAGTAAAAAATGCACCTGATAGTAAAATGAAAGAAGAGACTTTTATAAGTTTAAAATTTTTTCGGTGTCATCACAGTATCTTCTATACCAGGCAATGAAAATATGTATTTGTATAGTGAATAAATGAATTAGGAATGTATGTAGGTATGGTATGCATGTATGTATAGACAGATGGTGAATCCATCACATTATCTCCCACAGTGCAGTTTGTTGTGGTTGTTTGTTTTAATGAAAGATGGGATGAATTTGTTTGGGGTAAAATAAAAGTCCAAGCTTGCTCCTAAGAATCCCAGCCAATGAAATTTCTTATAAAGTCAGTTGAGTGTGTTTGAAACCTACCACTCAAAGTGTTCAGCTTGTTTACAAGAAAAGAACCTGGAGTTTTGTGTATTTATAGACCAAATTACCAACCCAAACCTCAGATATATTACTCAAAGTTCTTTCCAAGTACTCTCAGCAGAGTACGGACTGCTGTATACTTTCAAAAAGACTTGGCCTTGAGGTAAATGTTACGGATCATATGGGCATGGCAGCAGAACACACTCTCAGACAGAGATTTACTTGGGAGAGACTCCCAGGACCGAGATGAAGGAGGGGTTTAAGAAACAGAGGAAGATTGCAAATCCTCAAATATCAGTGTCAAATGATGATCTGATTTCTGCACCCTTCTCTGCTTGATTTACGAAAAGATACCAAGACACTCCCAAGCCTCATTCCATTATAGTATCTTTACCAATCCAACATCTTTGCTCTTTTGATTTTTTTTTTTTTACCTTTCTTACAAATAAGCAGAGGTCCAATCAGTCCAGAGTTGAAGTCGTGTACCAGATTTTCATAGGAGTAATAGATATATGTGAGGCATGGAGGGTCATCGTGGGTGGGCCCACTGTCCTCACTGATATTCCACTCATAGGTATATTCTTGGCCCGGAGCTACAGAATCATCCATCCTCTCCACAGGGAATGTGTGGTCAGGGTAAGAAGCACCTGGAGACGTAAAAGCTGTGAAAACATCTGGATAGTTTCTGAGAACAACTTTTTCATCACTCTCAAGTCTGGGGGAACATAAGTTCTCTATGAAGATATATATGCCTTTCTATAGGAAGCCTTCATTATTTGGAAAGATTCACATATATCCACTTCTATGTCTATGTAATTATAAAGGCTTTGATCCATGGTGATCTGAAGTGAACAAGAAATGTTACTAGTACATTATTTAAAGTTTAGCAAGTTAAGTTTCCAGAGTATCTAAATAACTATTATTTAAATATAATCAGATAAGTGAATCACCTTTGACCAGAAAATCATCTCAGAATATGAAGATGGGTTAAATCTTCTCTGTGATGTATGACAAGACATTTTTTTTTCATTTTTAAATTTTTTATTGAAGTACAGTTGATTTACAGTGTTGTGTTAGTTTCTGATATACAGCAAAGTGATTCAATTATATAGCTATATCTGTATCTTCTTTTATATATTATTTTCCATTATCATTTATTACAGGATATTGACTATAGTTCCCTGTGCTATACAGTAGGAGCTTGTTGCTTATCTATTTTATATATAGCAGTTTGTATCTGCTAATCGCAAACACCTAATTTATCCCTCTTCTATCCCCTTTCCCCTTTGGTAACCATAAGTTTGCTTTCTATGTCTGTGAGTCAGTTTCTGTTTTGTAAATAAGTTCATTTGTGTCATATTTCAAATTCCACATGTAAGTGATATCATATGATATTTGGCTTTCTCTGTCTGACTTACTTCACTTAGTATGATAATCTCTAGGTCCATCCATGTTGCTGCAAATGGTATTATTTCATCCTTTTTATGGCTGAGTAGTGTTCCATTGTATATATATACCACATCTTCTTTATCCATTCATCTGTCAATGGACATTTAGGTTGCTTCCATGTCTTGGCTATTGTAAATAGTGCTGGTATGAACATTGGGGTGTGTGTATCTTTTCAGATTAGAATTTTGTCCAGATATATGCCCAGGAGTGGGATTGCTGGATCATATGGCAACTCTCTTTTTGCCTCTCACTGCTGTGGCCTCTCCTGCTGTGGAGCACAGGCTCCGGACACGCAGGCTCAGTGGCCATGGCTCACGGGCCCAGCCACTCCGTGGCATGTGGGATCCTCCCGGACCGGGGCACGAACCCGTGTCCCCTGCATCGGTAGGCAGACTCCCAATCACTGCGCCACCAGGGAAGCCCTATTTTTAGTTTTTTGAGGAACCTCCATTCTGTTTCCATAGTGGCTGCACCAATTTATGTTCCCACCAACAGTGTAGGAGGGTTCCCTTTTCTCCACACCCTCTCCAGCATTTGTTATTTGTAGGCTTTTAAATGATGCCATTCTGACTGGTGTGAGGTGATATCTCATTGTAGTTTTGATTTGCATTTCTCTAATAATTAGCAATGTTGAGCATCTTTTCATGTGCCTATTGACCATCTTGTATGTCTTCTTTGGAATAGAAGTGTCTATTCAGGTCTTCTGTCCATTTTTTGATTGGGTTGTTTGGTTTTTTTTGTTCTTGTTGTTGCCGTTATTGAGTTGTATGAGCTGTTTGCCCATTTTGGAGATTAAGTCCTTGTTGGCCACATCGTTTGCAAATATTTTCTCCCAGTCTGTAGGTAAGATATCTTATACTTAATCACCTGTTAGCATGGGTTTAAGTGGTTATAAGAACACTCAGATCTGTTTATATATTGTTTTGCTCTGCATTTCATGTCTTCTTTCCACCTGATGCCACCCTTAGCCCTGTTTCATCAGTTTATCACATCTCTACCATCTGATTATCCCAACTCTTTCCCCAGAGTCTTAGAGTCTATCCTATATGCAGTCTAATTGTCCTTGTATAAAATATATCTACCGTCTGAAGTTTACATGCCTTACTTTGGTCCTTTGTGTACCCAAAGGCCCACTAGTAACACTTGCATGTGTATTCAACTTTCCCCACTGGTGGGAGACGGGGGAGGATATAGAAATGGTCTTCCTTATTGAAGAAAGGGAACTGTGATGCTGAAGAGTAAAAGCAGTGCAGAGGGTTGGGTGGGGCTTTCAACAACAAAGAGAAGATGTGGCAAGAGATGGAGCAAGCGAGGTCAGGAAGGGCAGAGGTCGTTGTCATAGATAGCAAGTGGGAAGGGCGGTTTCTTCTGAGGCATTCCTCATTTAATCAGGTGAAAGTTTCACATCACTCGCTGGTGCCAGAATTTCTCTTTAGGATACAGTTATCTTTGTTTAGTACAACAGTCAATAAATTTCTTGAGGTGGAAGGTAAGACCATCAGACTGTAGATGTGGGTAGGAAATAAGGATCAGAAAAAAGGGCTAAAATGTTTTACATAATGGAGTAAAGGGCCAGTGGAAACTACTCTTACTGAAGTGACTGTAGTTTTTGAAAACAAATGGTTAGTTTCTTTTCTTCCCTTCCCTCCTCCCTGTTCCTTTTCTTCTCCTCTTTATTCCTCCCCACTTCTTTCTCTCACTCCGTCCCACTTCCTTTCATCATCTTTATTAAGGTATAAATTACAAACAATACAATTCACCAATTTTAAGTACAGTATTTGCTGAATTTTGACAAATAAGTACAGTTCTACAGCTACCATCACTATTGAGGTACAGAAGATTTCCATCACTTTGTACTTTGTACTTTGAGGTACAAAGTTTCCATGTGCCATTTGTAGCCATACCTTCCCCTATTCTCTGGACACATGCAACCGCTGATTTACTTTCTGTCACTATGCTTTACTTTCCTGTATTGTCTATTGTCATATAAATGGAATGACACATCCATTGTGTTTGATTATAGTTAGTTAGTATGGTATACCTTCAATCCTTTTTTTTTTTTTTTTTTGCGGTACGCGGGCCTCTCACTGTTGTGGCCCCGGACGCGCAGGCTCAACGGCCATGGCTCACGGGCCCAGCCGCTCCGCGGCACATGGGATCTTCCCAGACTGGGGCACGAACCCGCATCCCCTGCATTGGCAGGTGGACTCTCAACCACCGCGCCACCAGTGAAGCCCCAATCCTTTACTTTTTATCTTTGTCTTTAAAGTGGATTTCTTGAGTTCAGTTTAAAGTTGGGTGTTGCTTTTTATTCAATCTTGAAATCTCTTAGTTGTCGTGTTCTTCCCGTTTGCTTTTAATATAATTATTGATATGGTTGGGTTTAAATCTACCATTCTGCTATTGTTTTCTATTTGTCCATCTGGCTTTTATTCATTATTTTCTTTTCTTTCCTACTTTCTTTTGGATTAATTATTTTTTATGTTTCCCTTTATCTCCACTATTGGTTTATTAGCTTTGCTTTGTTTTATTGGCGATGCCCTTCAGCTTACAAAATACAACTTTAACTTATCATAGTCTACCTTCAAATAATCTTATACCATTTTACTTATATTATAAGAAACTTGCAATAGTATATTTCCATCTTCCCCCTCCCAGCCTTTGTGCTATGGTTGTCATCCATTTCACTTCTACATATATAATATACCCCATAATAAACTGTCATTATTTTTTGCTTTCCAGTTTAGATAATCAGCTATCTTTTTCAGAGATTAAAAATGAAGAAAAATTACTCCATACTTACCCATTTCTGGAATTTTTATCCCTTCTTGTGGCCCCAAATATCTCTCTGATATAATCTTTTTCTGCCTAAAGTACTTCTTTTAACATTTTTTTTTCCTGGTCTGCTAATGAGAAATTGTTCCTGCTTTGTATGTCTAAAACAGTCTTTATTTTGCCTTCATTTTAAAAGGATATTGTTCCTTGGTGTAGAATGTCAAGTGGACAGATTGTCCCCATCCCCCCACACCCAGTACTTTAAAGATGTCCCTAGCTATCTTCTGGCTCGCATTGTTTCTAATGATATCTGCTATCATTCTATTTTTTTTCTGCTGTGACTTTATTTTAAAATTAATTAATTAATTAAATTTATTTTTTGGCTGCATTTGGTCTTCACTGCTGCACGCAGGCTTTCTCTAGTTGTGATGAGCAGGGGCTACTCTTTGTTGCAGTGCGTGGGCTTCTCGTTGCAGTGGCGCCTCTTGTTGCGGAGCATGGGCTCCAGTGGTTGTGGCTCATGGGCTATAGAGCGCAGGCTCAGTAGTTGTGGCACACGGGCTTAGCTTCTCCACAGCATGTGGGATCTTCCCGGACCAGGGCTCGAACCCGTGTCCCCTGCATTGGCAGACAGATTCTTAACCACTGCGCCACAAGGGAAGCCCCCTCTCTGTGACTTGTTTCCTCTGACTGTTTTTAACATTTTCTCTTCATCATTGGTTTTCAGCAATTTGATTATGATGTGCCTTGGTGTGCTTTTATTCACGTTTCTTCTTCTTGGTTTTGTCAAGCCTCCTGACTTTGTAGGTTTATAGTTTTCATCACAGTTTGAAAGTTTTCAGCCACTATTTCTTTGAGTATTTTTTTCTGTCCCTTCCTTTTCTAGGATTCTAATTACAGTTTACCCTTGAACAACATGGTTTAAACTGTGCAGGTACACTTATATGTGTTTTTTTTTCAACAAATATGTACTACACCATCCATGGTTGGTTGAATCTGCAGATGCAGAACCACAGATATAGAGGACAGACTAAAGTTACACACGGATTTTCGACTGTGTGGAGGGTTGGTGCCCCAATCCCCACATTGTTTAAGGGTTAAGTGTACACATATGTCAGATCACTTGATGTTGTCCCATAGTTCACTGAAGCTCTGTTCATTTTGTCCAGTCATTTTATTTGCATGTTTTATTTTGGATAGTTTCTATCATTATGTATTAATGTTCTCCAATATTTCTTCTCCAGTGTCTAATGTGCTGTTAATCTCATCCAGTGTACTTACCATTTCAGCTATTGTATTTATCTATAGAGGTTCCATTTATGTTTTTTTTTTAACATTCCATCTCTCTCCTCATCATGCTCATACTCTTCTCTACCTTCTAAAACATATGGAGAATATGTATAAGGGCTATCTTAATGTCTTTGCTTGCTAGTACTATCATTTCTTTTTTTTTAATTTAAATTTTATTTTAATGTAGTTGATTCACAATGTTGTGTTAGTTTCAGGTGTGCAGCAGAGTGATTCAGTTATACATATACATATATTCATTCTTTTTTAGATTCTTTTCTCATACAGGTTATCCCAGAATATTGAGTAGAATTCCCTGTGCTATACAGTAGGTCCTTGTTGGTAATCTATCTTATATATAGTAGTGTTTGTATGTTCTTTTTCTGGATCTGTTTTTATTGATTGATTTTTTTTCTTGATTACAGGTAATGATTCTCTTGATTTTTTCAACACATTAATTTTTATTAACATTGTGAGTTTTACATGTTGGTTTTGGGATTTAGTTGCATTCTTGTAACAAGTGTTGGATTTTATGCTGACATATAGTTCAGACACTTGGAATCAATTTTATACATTCAAGTCTTATTTTTAAAGCTTTGTCATCTCCCGAGCGGCCTATAGTCTAGACTAATTTTGTCCAACTTCTGTTCCTTCTGGTGATTCTACCCAGTACCCATTTATTATGAGGTCTTTCCACTTTTGATGGTGGGAACATACACTATTCCTGACCCTGTGTGTGGTCTAGGGATTGTTCTGTCTGTTTCTTTTTGGTGGTATTTACCTTACCATTAATACTTTCCTCACATACATGTGCATATTAGTACTTGGTTGAAGACTTGACAGGACCTCTCACTGAATTCGCAAGAGCTCTTTCTCTGTAGCTGTACCATTCTCTCTAGGACTCTGCCTTACAAATCACAGGTTCCAGATACTATGGGCTACCCAGAATCTAAACTCTATTTCTTCAACTCAAAGAGACTGCTGGGCTCTGTTTGGGTTCACCCTCATTGTGCTGTGCCCTGGAAACTCTCTCCAGGCAGAGGGCTCACCTCATTTGTTGTTATTCCCTCATGGATCATTCTCTTGCATTGTCTATTGTTCAGTGTCTGAAAACTGTTTCATGTTATTTTGTCTGCCTGTCTAATTGTTAAGCAAAAGGGTAAATATGGTCTCTCATGTCCAAAAGCCAGACTGAGATGCTGAATTTCTTTAAGAAATAGTTTATGCTGTAGCAGTGTCAGCTACCCTTGTCTAATTGCACATCATCAGGAAAATCTATTCCACTCAGAAACACTCATGTGAATTTGCATGGCATCAGCATACATTTGGGCTCTCCAGATGGGAGTGGGAAACGAGGAATATGCATCCATCAGCAATGGGGCATTTAGGCACTGCAGCAACATGCATTGCTGTACCACATGAGGTTCTGAGTATGGAAGTCATAAGATAGAAGATTTGAATAGGTACATCTAGATTCACTGACATGTTCTCCATAGGACACCATTCTGTGTATGGAAGAGAATACAACCAAACTTGAAGTAGTATTGTAGTCATGATTTCATTTGCTTTAGAGATAGGAAACAAAGATGGACTTTAATACCCTCAGAAGCTGCCAATTTTTGTAGATGATTAAGCTTAGAGCATAGGGGAAAAAAAGACCAGTTATGGATGGACCATAAAGTCTTTACTGAAGACAGGAGACTGAATCAGGTTACTATTATTAGGTCAACACAAATCCAACTGTGTCAACTCATTCCATCAAACTTTTGTCTCACCCACAGGATAAAGACTAAGTTTGTTACTATGGCAGCTGAAGTTATTCATGAGTTTGCCCAATCTACCTATCCAGTATCATCTCCATTTGTATCTCTATGTCATGCATATTTTGTACTCCACAGCAATTTACTATGTCTAAAATATATTCCAAGTTTGCACTCTTCTCTGTATCTCTATAGGCATCACTCTAGGACAAGCCTAGACTCCAGAATTAGTCTGTTAACTGGTCACTGGGATTCTGGCATAAGAGGACCCTCATAATCTATTTCCCAGCCTGTAGACAGAATGATCCCTTAAAACCCCATATCTTACTTTGCCATTTTCCTGCTTAAAATCCTGACTATGGCCTCTTATTTCTCAAAATCCTTAACATTGACCACAGGTCCATTTATGATCTACCCCTACTTCTCTCCCCATTCTCAACGTGTGTGACTTTTCCCCTTGTTTACTCTGTATCATTCACACTTGGGTCTCCTTTTAGTTTCCCAGAAATGCCAAGTTACATCCTAGCTCAGGGTCTTTGTAGATATTATCCCCTCTGCCTAGAGTGTTCTTCCTCCTTTTCTTCCTTTGGATAAATGTGTGCTCATCCTTCACATGTCAGGTGTAAGCTTACTTCTTCCCTCATCTATGATTGTGCTGTTTTTTTTTTCTTTTACAGCACTCACCACAATTTATAATTAAGTATTGATATGTGTGAGATTATATGATTAATTTTATTTCTTCCTACTAGATAATAATTATTTGTACCATGCACATTTCTGTCACTAGAATATGAGTGACTCAAAGACAGGTGCTGGATTGTATTTGTCTTAGTATCTCTGGTGCCTTTCACAGCACCTAGCATGGAGAAGGTGCTCAATGAATGTTTATTGAACACTTAAGATTTAAGGTCCTATGGTCTAGAAGCAAGGTCATAAAGTCTAAACTTATGTGTATGTTTGTTAGAATTGCATGGCATTAAAACATATTAAATGCCAACATTAACAGTATGGAGATATTATATAAGAATCAGGTTGCTGGTTTCTCTTAAAGAATAACAGCAACAACAAATAAAAACCTGGAGATCTGGTGACACTGGATCAAATTCCTGCAGAGAATTTGGCTGGATCTGAGTTTTGGCTGCCGCCTTCAGATAGGACACTCTAACTATCTGATCACCAGTCCCTACTGGACTAAGTTTTTCATTGAATTACCCTCCTGGCTTCTGTAGGCATCTAAGTTTGTGACCCTTGTGCTAGTGAAAAGCTTAACACGGGACTCTGTTATATCTTTTTTTTCCCCGCAAAAGATATCCTTTTGACACTGATAACCAATATTTAATAGGCTGAACTTTCACTCCATTGATAAAAAGGATTTGAGTGTTAAAATTATCAGGAGCTGAGAAATGTTAAAAGCTGAAATAACTTCCTGTGAATAATAATATTATGCCAGTCTAAGTCAAAAAGAAAAAAGAGTTTATGAGGAAGAGTCTCTGCTAATAAACACAATGAATTATCACTGGAAAGTTGCAAAATAGCTTTGGTAGCAAAGCACAAACAGGACTGATAAGGAGATCTGCCCTCTGAGGTTAAACCTTGTCTGTTGACTGAAATTCTCATGGCAAGTTGTTGACTAAAGCTATGTTGAATCAAGCATGATGACCCTTATTCAATGCTTCATGCTTTGTGATCTCATGAAGTTTAAAAAATGATGTTTCTGGACATAATACTTCCACTGTTCCAACTGTGATTCTACTATAGGAAATTCCTATAGTAGCAAATGGCATTCATAAGCTCTCAAAAGGACAAAATGTGATATTCTTTGTAGGGTGAGAGAGAACTTTTGAAGTTCTTCCTCTTTCTCTGGATAAACATATCCTATAGGTCAGTTTACTCATTCCCTGATCTCTGATATATATCATATAATTTCACAAATATTTAATTAAAAATTGTGATGATACTATAATTAAAATATTTGTGAAATTGTATGATTAATGATACTTTCTTCTGCTAGACTGTGGGAGAAAGTACATGAGTTTGCAGGCAAGAATTGAAATTTCTTGGTTGTACCATCTGCTAACTGTGTGAATTTGAGAAAATTTCTTAACCTCCCTTTCAGCCTCAATTGTCTCATTCATAACTTAAGAAAATATAATCATTTTCTAGCAACAATATTATCATTTTGATGGGTTCTGAGGACTGAAAAATATATGTAAAACGTCTGGCACCTAACCAATGCTATGGCAACCTGTTCTGATATACTTTAGTATTTTGGCTATTTCCTTTCCAAGCCATTTTTATTTACTTACTTACTTATTTATTTATTTTTATTTTATTTTTTTTTTTTTTGCGGTACGCGGGCCTCTCACTGCTGTGGCCTCTCCCCTTGCGGAGCACAGGCTCCGCAGGCTCAGCGGCCATGGCTCACGGGCCCAGCCGCTCTGCGGCATGTGGGATCTTCCCGGACCGGGGCACGAACCTGTGTCCCCTGCATCGGCAGGCGGACTCTCAACCACTGCGCCACCAGGGAAGCCCCCCAAGCCATTTTTAAATTAACATAACCTCTTTCATTTATGAAGAAATGAACTTCATACTTCTGATATGATTTATCTTGTGTTCTTAATTTCCCTTAATACACATGAGAAAGACTGAATCTATTCTAAAGGGGGTAAGAACTGGTAGTAAGATCAGGTAACTGCTCACAATCACCGGGAAAATTAATACATTTCAGAGCAGGTGGAAAATAACACATGGTCTCTACTTTCCAATCTGGTCCTCAGTCGCTCATTTAGTTCAGTAATGATTGTCATCATCATCATCTATGTTCCAGACTCTGGGCTAGGTGCCAGGGCACAAATGTAAGGAAGACAGCCTGAGACCCTGAGGGGCTCACAGCCCAGTTAATAGTAGATTACATGCTGGTGCACTGGTTGTCATGGATTTCACTTCTAGATTTCTTCTAGGGCCACTTCAATGGAGAAGTCATAATCAGAACACATTGTTCAACTGTAATGAGAGCAACCAATATAATTTTCTAAGAATCATGTAAGAGGCTCTAACACATGCTAGATATAGCAGTGTAACCAATTATCCAACTATATCAAATTTAATTTTAAATGGTGTTACATATCCAGGTTTATTTACACATATAGTGGTTTTTAATATCTACCTCATTGACCAGAGTAAATTACTGAGAATTTCACATTCACATGTTAGTTAAACATAAGATAAAGAGACAGCAGAGGCAAGAAGAACTACAATCCTGCAGCCTGTGGAACAAAAACCACATTCACAGAAAGACAGACAAGATGAAAAGGCAGAGGGCTATACACCAGATGAAGGAACAAGATAAAACCCCAGAAAAACAACCAACTGAAGTGGAGATAGGCAACCTTCCAGAAAAAGAATTCAGAATAATGATAGTGAAGATAATCCAGGACCTTGGAAAAAGAATGGAGGCAAAGATCAAGAAGATGCAAGAAATATTTAACAAATACCTAGAAGAATTAAAGAACAAACAAACAGAGATGAACAATAAAATAATTGAAACGAAAACTACACTAGAAGGAATCAATAGCAGAATAACTGAGGCAGAAGAATGGATAAGTGACCTGGAAGACAGAATGGTGGGATTCACTGCTGTGGAACAGAATAAAGAAAAAAGAATGAAAAGAAATGAAGACAGCCTAAGAGACTTCTGGGGCAACATTAAATGCAATAACATTTGCATTATAGGGGTACCAGAAGGAGAAGAGAGAAAGGACGCGAGAAAATATTTGAAGAGATTATAGTCGAAAACTTCCCTAACATGGGAAAGGAAATAGCCACCCAAGTCCAGGAAGTGCAGAGAGTCCCATACAGGATAAACCCAAGGAGAAACATGCCGAGACACATAGTAATCAAATTGACAAAAATTAAAGACAAAGAAAAATTATTGAAAGCAGTGAGGGAAAAATGACATATAACACACAAGGGAACTCCCATAAGGTTAACAGCTGATTTCTCAGCAGAAACTCTACAAGCCAGAAGGGAGAGTCATGATATACTTAAAGTGATGAAAGGGAAGAACCTACAAAGAAGATGACTCTACCCAGCAAAGATCTCATTCAGATTCAATGGAGAAATCAAAAGCTTTACAGACAAGGAAAAGCTAAGAGAATTCAGCACCACCAAACCAGCTCTACAACAAATGCTAAAGGAACTTCTCTAAGTGGGAAACACAAGAGAAGAAAATAACCTACAACTACAAACCCAAAACAATTAAGAAAATGGTAATAGGAACATACATATCAATAATTACCTTAACATGAATGGATTAAATGGTCCAACCAAAAGACACAGGCTTACTGAATGGATACAAAAACAATACCCATATATATGCTGTCTACAAGAGACCCACTTCAGTCCTAGGGACACATACAGACTGAAAGTGAAGGGATGGAAGAAGATATTCCATGCAAATGAAAATCAAAAGAAAGCTGGAGTAGCAATACTCATATAAGATAAAATAGACTTTAAAATAAAGAATATAACAAGAAACAAGGAAGGACACTACACAATGATCAAGGGATCAAACCAAGAAGAAGATATAACAATTGTAAGTATATATGCACCCAACATAGGAGCACCTCAGTATATAAGGCAAATGCTAACAGCTATAAAAGAGGAAATCAACCATAACACAATAATAATTGGGGACTTTAACACCTCACTTAGACCGATGGACAGATCAACCAAAATGAAAACAAAAAAGGAAACAGAAGCTTTAAATGACACTATAGACCAGATAGATTTAATTGATATTTATAGGACATTCCATCCAAAAACAGCAGATTACACTTTCTTCTCAAGCGCGCATGGAACATTCTCTAGATAGATCACATCTTGGGTCACAAATCAAGCCTCAGTAAATTTAAGAAAGTTGAAATCATATCAAGTATCTTTTCTGACCACAATGCTATGAGATTAGAAATGAATTACAGGGAAAAAAACAAAAAACGCAAACACATGGAGGCTAAACAATATGTTACTAAATAACCAAGGGATCACTGAAGAAATCAAAGAGGAAATCAAAAAATACCTAGAGACAAATGACAATGAAAACACGACGATCCAAAACCTATGGGATGCAGCAAAGCAGTTCTAAGAGGGAAGTTTATAGCTATACAAGCCTACTTCAAGAAACAAGAAAAATCTCAAAAAAACAATCTAACCTTACACCTAAAGGAACTAGAGAAAGAAGAACAAACAAAACCCAAAGTTAGCAGAAGGAAAGAAATCATAAAGATCAGAGCAGAAATGAATGAAGTAGAAACAAAGAAAACAATAGTAAAGATCAATAAAACTAAAAGCTGGTTCCTTGAGAAGATAAACAAAATTGATAAACCATTAGCCATAGTCATCAAGAAAAAGAGGGAGAGAACTTAAATCAATAAAATTAGAAATGAAAAAGGAGAAGTTACAGCAGACACCGCAGAAATACAAGGCATCCTAAGAGACTACTACAAGCAGCTCTATGCCAATAAAATGGACAACCTGGAAGAAATGGACAAATTCTTAGAAAGGTATAACCTTCAAGGAACGAGGAAGAAATAGAAAATATGAACAGACCAATCACAAGTAATGAACTTGAAACTGTGATTAAAAATCTTCCAACAAACAGAAGTCCAGGACTGGATGGCTTCACAGGTGAATTCTATCAAACATCTATCAAACATCTAGAGAAGAGCTAACACCCATCCTTCTCAAAGTCTTCCAAAAAACTGCAGAGGAAGGAACACTCCCAAACTCATTCTATGAGGCCACCATCACCCTGATACCAAAACCAGACAAAGATACTAGAAAAAAAGAAAATTACAGACCAATATCACTGATGAATATAGATGCAAAAGTCCTCAACAAAATACTAGCAAACAGAATCCAACAACACATTAAAAGGATCATACACCATGATCAAGTGGGATTTATCCCAGGGATGCAAGGATTCTTCAATATATGCAAATCAATCAATGAGATACACCATATTAACAAATTGAAGAGGAAAAATCATACGATCATCTCAATAGATGCAGAAAAGGATTTTGACAAAATTCAACACCCATTTATGACAAAAACTCTCTGGAAAGTGGGCATAGAGGGAACCTACCTCAACATAATAAAGGCCATATATGACAAACCCACAGCAAACATCATCCTCAATGGTGAAAAACTGAAAGCATTTACTCTAAGATCAAGAACAAGACCAGGATGTCCACTCTCACCACTATTATTCAACATAGTTTTGGAAGTCCTACCTATGGCAATCAGAGAAGAAAAAGAAATAAAAGGAATACAAACTGGAAGAGAAGAAGTAAAACTGTCACTGTTTGCAGATGACATGATACTATACATAGAGAATCCTAAAGATGCCACCAGAAAACTACTAGAGCTAATCAATGAATTTGGTAAACTTGCAGGATACAAATTAATGCACAGAAATCTCTTGCATTCCTATACACTAATGATGAAAAATCTGAAAGAGAAATTAAGGATACACTCCCATTTACCACTGCAACAAAAAGAATAAAATACCTAGGAATATACCTACCTAGGGAGACAAAAGACCTGTATGCAGAAAACTATAAGATACTGATGAAAGAAATTAAAGATGATACCAACAGATGGAGAGATATACCATGTTCCTGGATTGGAAGAATCAATATTGTGAAAATGACTATACTACTCAAAGCAATCTACAGATTCAATGAAATCCCTATCAAATTACCAATGGCATTTTTTACAGAACTACAACAAAAAAATCTTAAAATTTGTATGGAGACACAAAAGACCCCGAATAGCAAAAGCAGTATTGAGGGAAAAAAATGTAGCTGGAAGAATCAGACTCCATGACTTCAGACTATACTATAAAGCTACAGTAATCAAGACAATATGGTACTGGCACTAAAACAGAGACATAGATCAATGGAACAAGATAGAAAGCCCAGAGATAAACCCACGCACCTATGGTCAACTAATGTGTGACAAAGGAGGCAAGGATATACAATGGAGAAAAGACAGTCTCTTCAATAAGTGGTGCTGGGAAAACTGGACAGCTACATGTAAAAGAATGAAATTAGAACACTCCCTAACACCATACACAAAAATAAACTCAAAATGTATTAGAGATCTAAATGTAAGACCGGACACTCTAAAACTCTTAGAAGAAAGCATAGGAAGAACACTGACATAAATCACAGCAAGATCTTTTTTGATCCACCTCCTAGAGTAATGGAAATAAAAATTAACAAGTGGTACCTAATGAAACTTCAAAGCTTTTGCACAGCAAAGGAAACCATAAACAAGACAAAAAGACAATCCTCAGAATGGGAGAAAATATTTGCAAATGAATCAACGGACAAAGGATTAATCTCCAAAATGTATAAACAGCTCATGCAGCTCAATATTAAAAAAACAAACAACCCAATCCAAGTCTGGGCAGAAGACCTAAATAGACATTTCTCCAAAGAAGACATACAGCTGGCCAAGAGGCACATGAAAAGCTGCTCAACATCACTAATTATTAGAGAAATGCAAATCAAAACTACAATGAGGTATCACCTCACACCAGTTAGAATGGGCATCATCAGAAAATCTACAAACAACAAATGCTGGAGAGGGTGTGGAGAAAAGGGAACCCTCTTGCACTGTTGGTGGGAATGTAAATTGATACAGCCACTATGGACAACAGTATGGAGGTTCCTTAAAAAACTAAATATAGAATTACCATATGATCCAGCAATCCCACTACAGGGCATATACCCAGAGAAAACCATAGTTCAAAAAGAGACATGTGGGACTTCCCTGGTGGCGCAGTGGTTAAGAATCCGCCTGCCAATGCAGAGGACATGGGTTTGAGCCCTTGTCAGGGAAGATCCCACATGTCGTGGAGCGACTAAGCCCATGTGCCACAACTACTGAGCCTGTGTGCCACAATTTCTGAAGCCCGTGTGCCTAGATCCTGTGCTCCACAGCAAGAGAAGCCACTGCAATGAGAAGCCCGTGCACTGCAGTGAAAAGTAGCCCCCATTCACCACAACTAGAGAAAGCCTGTGCACAACAACAAAGACCCAATGTACCCATAAATAAATAAATAAATTTACAGAATAAAGTTGAAAAAAAAAGACACATGCACCCCAATGTTCATTGTAGCACTATTTACAATAGCCAGGTCATGGAAGCAACCTAAATGCCCATCAACAGACGAATGGATAAAGAAGATGTGGTACATATATATAATGGAATATTACTCAGCCATAAAAAGGAACGAAATTGGGTCATTTGTTGAGACATGGATGGATCTAGAGACTGTCTTATAGAGTGAAGCAAGTCAGAAAGAGAAAAACAAATATCGTTTATTAACGCATATATGTGGAACCTAGAAAAATGGTACAGATGAACCGGTTTGCAGTGCAGAAACTGAGACACAGATGTAGAGAACAAACGTATGAACGCCAAGCGGGGAAAGCGGCGTGGAGGTGGGGGTGATGATGTGATGATTTGGGAGATTGGGATTGACATGTACACACTGACTGTATAAATGGATGGCTAATAAGAACCTGCTGTATAAAAAAATACATAAAATAAAAGTCAAAAAATTTAAAATAGAGAATTATAAGTGGAATATATATAAAAAACACATAAGATAAATTTCAAATAATTGAATGAATGGTTTTAATTGTTACTATACTACTAAAAGATTAATTGTGAACATATTGAAACAAATAAATTTGCATATGGAGATAGATTCTGTAATTATACTGAGTGAGCATTACTAATGAGACAGTTTGGGGATAATTTTTCAATGCTTTAATTCTTTTCATTCCAAAGCATTTTCTTTTACCTTTCATCTACAATAAAACAGGCATGTTGTATATTTGATTTTGCAACCTATATAACATGAGGTATGAAATATAAATAGCTATTTAGAGGAAGCATTTATGAGATACATTTTTGGCAAATCTGATTTTGACTTTGTAATCAAAACAAAAAGTTTAAAACTCTTAACCGAAAAGATGAGAAATAGACAGGAAAGACTATTATGCTAGAGCACAAAAAGTCCTTGTTTAGCTTCTTGCTAGAATAAATTCTTTATACAAGTGCAGCCCTTTATTTCATATTTTTTCAAATCTGTTCATTTCCTGCTTAGTCCATAGTCAGCTTTGTGATTTGTTTACCCTTGTCATCATGAGCTAATTATTTGCCAAGAGGCTCTGAGTATTTTTTTTTCAAATGTAAAATGGTGTGTACAAGCTTTGGAAAAGGGAAGTTACATAAAGAGCCACTTTGGTCACCCATTAGGGTGCTTGTTCATGAAATCCTCCCTTGTTATTTATTTTCTTGGACAGCTCTTTTCCCCTCCATTTAATAAACTTAGTGAACAGTTCAGTGTGCATTTAAAGATTCAGAACATTCTTTATTCTTATAGCTTCTAGAACATTCTAGAAGCTGTAATTTAGGCAGTGGGCAAATTAGAGTGCTGATGTTTTGTGAAGAGGCTGGTTTCTTCGCACAGGGCATGCAAGTCTCTTTCATAGGAGAGTTCATAGTTTTTAGATTTACAAGAATTATATTAGCCCTTACAATTTGTTTCAGGTATTTATCGTATACTCAAAGAAGTATCTATATAAGCCCAAAATACCCAGATGCAAACTGAAAAATGTAATTGACTACATGATGTCAAGCATTGGAATGTTTTGAAAAAATATTTTTTCATATAGAGAATTTGGCAACACTTAGATGCAAAGAGCTATCTCTGGTGGAAAAGTTATTTATTTACTTGCTCGTTTATTTATTTATAACTTGGAGAGTTGGCTTACCAGCAGACAGCTGGATATTATAGAACTAATTTCGTTGTATAGTACTCATAATGCAACTCACACATTTAAATTGTGAGAATATAAATCAAAGAATAATATTAAGATTCCCTCTGAAACAAACTTTTAAAGGTAATGGACCAAAACAGCTTCAGAAATCTTACTGGACAACAAAATTTGCTCAAAGGTGTAGCATTATAATCAAACAGTTCAGCATGTACTGGCTATAGAGTTTCTAAAATTTTAGCCTCAAATTGAAATTCTTTTAGTGATAAAAAGTTTTAAAATGATTAAGTACAGCTGCAGATATTTTAGTTACTGGTTTAAAAACATATTCCTATTAAATACATTTCTAAAAGGAATGTTCTTGTAAGCATTTTTATGAATCATAGTTTGTCTATCCTGCCAAAAGGGTTACCCATCATTGCCCTACGTAACGCTGTACACCTGGGGTCGGGGTGCAACTGGAAGTAATTTGGAAACACTATGCTACAACTTGGCATTTATGTCAGATGCTTCCAGTTTATGGATGGAAGGCCATCATGAGACTTCCACACTAAATACAGTAACATCTTTCCTTGCCAGGACTCAGATTTCCAATTATCTCCTAACTAAAGCATAGCCAAGAATTAAAAAAGCAACAAGGTTCCTGGACAACCAAAATAAATATTACATAATCCATGAATGAAAGCTCAGGGTCTTTACCTGTAGACAATACCAGAGACAATAATGTAGTTTGTTTACTCTTAGACTGAACGCAGTTCTAACATTTGTGGATCTTTGTAAAATCTCAAAGTAGAGTGGAAGTAATGGTTTAGAAAGGGATTCGAATTTTCCTCCTTACTCTTCTGTTTTAAAAAAAGTCTGGGAAAGTATAACATTTAGAAAGATTTGCATCCAGTGATTAAAAGAAAGTATCTTACACTTAAAGAAGGAAACCTCAAACTATCTGGAAAACATTCCTATCCAAAACAACTCATTCGTTATGTCCTCCTGGACAACTGAAGTTTTCTATGCAATTTTAGTTCATTTTTGTCATCTAAATTCCATCGTGGAGTTTTATTTCATTTGAGTGGAAATAAAATGACGAGCACTACATAAAGCCAAGGTCTTCATTCAATCTAAGCTTGTGGAAACAAAATTTAATGCCTGCAATATAAACAGCCATGAAAGAACCACAGCAATAACACTCTCCTTATTGTGTGCAACTATGTGCCAAAAACCTTAACATATATTATGACTAACCCTTGCAATAACTTTAGATGGGAGGAATTGCTATCCCCATTTTATAGATATAAAACCGAGAGTTAGAGATAAAGGAAATTTTCTAGGTAAACTTAGGGTTCAAACCCAGGTCATTCTGGCTCTAAAGCCAGCATTCTTTCCATGGCTACCTTTTTCTTCTAGCTGATGACAGTAGGTCTCCAAATCTTTAGTGGGGCTCAAGGATTAATTCCCAGATAAGGAAGATTGCTGTCTAGGTTGGATCATTCACTGATTAGATCAAGCAGCCACACAGGCAAGAATTGAGTCTGCTCTCAAGACACTTATATTGTTTCAACCTCTCACCATTCATCTCTCAAATATCTACCTCTGAGATAAAGGAATCTGGATTCTCTTGTAGCTGACTCAGCATGTAGTTAATTTATTTCCACTCCTGAAAAAATAGTTCAAACCATAGAAGGAGGCTATGGGTGAGGGTGAGTGTCAGACATGAAGGAGGAAGAGATGTTTTATTCTCAGAGAGGGCATGATAAAATGAATAGAAGCCTTGTCTTATTTCTTATTTTTATTTTTCACCGCAAAGGACACTTTTTAGCTGTTTACTAGATTTGCATCTCATTTCTAAGATAACATTTGACTTTCCCCATCAATCTGTGCTTACCTTTCTCAGACTCATGAAACCAGGGGCAATAACCAAGTGACCAATGGAAGTGGTGGTAGCATTTTAAACAATTGCTCGTAAGTGATTCTGGCCATAGGGGAGTGTAGGGACAAATAAACAGTAAAGGAAGGGGGATACTGTTGCAAGGTTCATTCCCTGTGCAAACAGCTTAGCTAGAATACAAAGTCCACAACGCTTACCTCCTCTCACACCTGAAAGAGAACCTGCATGGGACATTCTGAGGGTTCTCCCCTTGTGCATTGTGTTGCTGAATTCCTGATGCAGTCATCTGGAATCCTTATAAGTAGGTGATTCTTCACTATGTCACTATGCCATTGCATGCTACCTCACCTAGAGTCTTGCCAAAGTGCCTTTTTAAGATGCCTGAAATTACAGTTAATGCTTCATTGTTTTTCCTCAAGCCAAATATTGAGTGATAATACTAATAGTCCTGGGGAGGTTAGTTCATTGACTTATTATCAGTCATTTATATGTTGTCAGAATGAGTTTGATAACAATTTACATAGGAAACAGTAAATATAAAAGTTACTTTCTAATCCCTATATTGTCAAATAAATATTAAATTATTTGAGCATATTTTAAAAATTTTAATTGAGATATAATTGACATATAACATTAGAATTTGAACACATTTTGATTGAAGAATTACCTTTACCATCATAGCTAATATTTATCAAGTGCTTATTATATGTCACGCATTGTTCTAATATTTCATGACAACAAACCTATATGAGGTAAGTGTAATTACTATCCCCATTTTATAGATGAGAAAGATGAGGCACAGAGAGGTTAAGTAACTTTTCAAGTCACACAGCTAATAAGTGTCTCAGCCAGGATTTGCACCAGACGTCTAGTTCCAGAACCTACATTGTAAACCACTCTCCTACCCAGTTCCTCTCTTCAAAGGTATAATGGCTAGAACACATGGGAAAAAGAAGATTTGTGAATCATGAAGGGTTAAAATTTATTTTTAAATGTTATTATACCAATATCTATTACAATATGGATAATTTTCTTATATCAGTTCCTAGCAGAACTCTGCTCTGCTTAATGTGGTCTGAACATCAACATAATGGAAATAATCAGAACAATATCAACATGGGTACTTACCATCCTGTGGCTTTTATCACCACCATCTTCATGATCTTCACCATCATTGTTATCATCATCATCATTATCATTATTTATTGAGGGCTTACCAGGTTCCAGGCACCATGTTTAGTTTGTTACCTTAAGTGATCTCATTTGATCCTCAAAGTAATCTTATGAAGGGTTAAAATTATAATCGTTCTCATTTTATAGATGAGAAAACTAAGGCTCAGAGATGCTAAGGTCATAGAACCAGAAATTGTAAAGCTGGAATTTGAATTTAAGTCTGCCTTCAAAGCTTATGTTCTTAAGTACTTCAGTATGTCCAAAACTTTACTACTACCACCGTCACCACCAAATATCACTTATTAAGTGCCATCTGTGTGCCAGGCTAGTCCCATGTTGCTATTTCGAACTATGTCTCATGAGCCAAATCCAGTCAGCTGCCTGTTTTTGTAAATAAAGTTTTATTGGGACACAGCCATGTGCATCCATTTACATATCGTCTATGGCTGCTTTTGTACTAAAGAGTAGAGTTGAGTAGTTGCAACAGAGATTCCATAGCTCACAAAGCCCAAAATATTTACTGGCTCTTCACAGAAAAGTATGTAGACCCCTGCCTTAACCCCTCTTGCAATATATGTACATATGAACATATTGGAGTTCATAAAGATTAGGTAACTTGCCCATCCAACTATTAAAAATCAAGAACCTACCAAAAAACTGAGGTCCAGATGACCCCAGAACTTTTTCATTTTCCTCTCTGAAATCTACGAAGGCAGCAACTTTTATAATTACCAGTTGCAGGAAAGGAGATTTCTCTAACTTGGTCAACAATATGGTTTAAAATGTTTGACACAGGTGGTAAAGAGTTGTAAGTTTTCCCTTGTCAGAGGGATGTTAAATTCCTCTTACCTTCTGAGAATTTACTGTACTTAATTCCTTGAGGATGGATGCTTAAGGGCTTGTCTGCCTTATTCTTAAAGTGAACTTTCATGATGTCTCCAACTTCAGCATATAAAGTAGGCCCGAGAAGTCCTATGAAAACAAGGATTTAAAATATGTCTGTGTTCAGGATTACCAAGACAGAGCTGCTAAGCAAGAAAAACATGC
Organism: Monodon monoceros; assembly: GCF_005190385.1. Taxonomy (NCBI): domain Eukaryota; kingdom Metazoa; phylum Chordata; class Mammalia; order Artiodactyla; family Monodontidae; genus Monodon; species Monodon monoceros. The sequence goes on along the minus strand of NW_021703774.1, from coordinate 57,706,101 downwards.
AGAAAACCCCACGGGTGATTGCCGTCATTCCTCTCAGTCCTGAGGTTGACCTGTTTATCTTCAATCTAGAAGGCTTTGCCAGCTCATTAACTCTATATTACATGCAGGGAGATAAGGATGGGAAGGTAGAAACACTTGGCTTGGGCCCAAAGCTAGTTAAGAGAGTAGAAGAAATAGTTCTGACCATGTCCACCCCATTCTGATCCACTGTCATTCCTGGGGAGACTACCATCTTGGGTCAAGAAAGATGTTCATTTTCATTTATACAGGGTAATGTAAGAAGGGTGACTGGCTACTTTAGATCTCTCTGAAGGGGAGACCTCAGAGACCTAAATGAAGTCAGGGAGCAGATCAGACTGTTCTCTGGTCCTGAAGCAAATTCAGAATCCCTGAGGCAGGAGCTTGATGTATCCAAAGAACAGTCAGGCAAACAGTGTGGCCAGAGTGAGAAAAGTTGGGGGTGGAGGGGGCAGATCACCCTCTATGGGCCATGGTAAGGACTCTGGATTTTCTTCTAAGTGAAATGGGAAATCACTGGAGCTTTGTGCAACAGAGAGACATGGTCTGATATGTTTTAAAAGTTCAATCTACTGGGCATATGCCCAGGGAAAAACATAATTCAAATAGACACATGCACCCCAATGTTCATTGCAGCACTATTTACAATAGCCAGGACATGGAAACAACCTAAATGTCCATTGACAGATGAATGGATAAAGAAGATGTGGTACATATATACAATGAACTATTACTCAGCCCTAAAAAGGAATGAAATTGGGTCATTTGTAGAGACATGGATGGACCTAGAGACTGTCATACAGAGTAAGGCAGAAAGAGAAAAACAAATATCATATATTAATGCATATATGTGGAATCTAGAAAAATGGTACCGATGAACCAGTTGGCAGGGCAGAAATAGAGACACAGATGTAGAGAACAAACATATGGACACCAAGGGGGGAAAGCGGGTGTGTGTGTGTGTGTGTGTGTGTGTGTGTGTGTGTGTGTGATGAATTGGGAGATTGAGATTGACATATATACACTAATATGTATAAAATAGATAACTAATAAGAACCTGCTGTATAAATAAATAAATAAATAATTTTTTAAAGTTCATCCTAGCTGCTGTGTACAAAATATTCTGTGTAGTGACAAGAGTGGAAGCAGAACAGGTGGTGTAAACGAGAGACAACAGTGTATTGGGCCAGCATGTGTAGCAATGAAGTGGGGAGAAGAGGTTGGATTCTGGACATTTCAACAGTAGAGCCAGCAAATTTGCTGAGGAGTTGGATGTGGCACTTGAGAGAGAGAAGTCAAGGATGACACCAAGGTTTTTGATCTGAGCAACTGGATAAATAATGTTATCAGTTACTTTGATGGGGACACAGCGGGTTGAGCAGGTTAGGGTGCAGAAATCAAGAGTGAGGTTTCACTTACTACATCCCAGGCACTGTGCTAGGCTCTGGGGCCACATGGATAAATAAGGCACCGTCCCTGTCCTTAAGGAGATCACAAGCTCGTTTAGAGATAGACATTCGGTAGGAGCTACTGCTGAGATATGGGCCAGGTGCTACGGGAGCAGAGAGGATGAAGGACCAGTTCTGTCTGCAGAGTTAAGGGAAGAGTTGATATTTGAGTAAGGTTTTTGAAGAATCATATATTAGAATTTCCCAAAGTGTAGTCCTTGGATGCTCTGCATCAGAATCAGTGAGGGTCTAACTAAAAGGCAGACTCCCAAGTAAATACTATCTCAGCCTCCATGAACCTGAGTCTCTGGAGGTGGGGTTTGGGAACGTGCATTTTAGACGTGTACTCCTGACTAATTCTGATGTCCTCTAAAGCTTGAGAACCTGTCACCAAAAGCTCTCTTCCAGACAATTGGCTGTTCTCACTTCCAAGCCATCCATAAGCTCTCATGGGGTTGGTTTCTGCCCATTAGGAATCACAGGAGCAGGAAAGGGAAGTTACAGTAGTCATGGAGTTCAACTGGCATTTGTTTGCAGTGGCGATAATTATAAACGTCCCTCTTGATATATCTGAGCACTCTAAGTCCTTACATTAAACCTCCCAATACATCTTTAAGGTAGATAGTAAGATCTTTATTTTATAGATGAGGAAACTGAGCCTCAGAGAATTTAAATATCTTGCCCAATATTATACAGCTAATTAGAGGCAGATCCATGATTTAAACTTAAATCTGTGTGATTCTAGATACTGAGCTTTTAGCCACCTCTTGGTATTGCAGCCCCCCACCTTGTAGTTATTCATTCATTCAACAAATATTGAGTGCTCACATTATCCTAGGTGTTAGAATTGCAATGGTGAGTAAAATAGATGTACCCCCTGCCTTCATAGAGCTTAGAAAATAGAAGGAAAGACAGATTTTAACAAGTGATCACACAAGTATTGAATTACAAACTGTGATTCATATTATGAAAGAAAAGTACAGGATTCTCTTAAGAGCATTTGACAGAAGCATATAGTCTAATCTTAGAAACAGGGAGGTAATCAGGGTTGGGAAATGCTTCCCTGAGGAGGTGATGCATTAACTGAAGTCCAAAGGCAAAGAGGCAAAGGGATACACAAGGGCATTTCAGGGAGTGGGATTAGCATGTGCGAAGGCCCTGAGGTGCCAGAAAACTTGGCCTATTCAGAGAACTGACAGCCATGGGAAGATAGAGCTTAGTAGGTAAGAGAGATAGGCAGAAAGTGAAGCCAAAGGCATGATCAGAGGTCCAGTCACATAGGGCCTTGTTGGCCTCTTAGACTTTTGCGTTTTAACCTAAGAGTATCTGGAAGCAGGGATGTGACATGAACCACATAGTGGTTTTTAAACCTCTGGCTGCATTTGTGGAGTGTGATCTGGGGAGAAACCAGAGTGAATGTTGGGAGAATAGATGGAAGGCTCCAGGAGAGAGATGTTGGTGACTTGGCCTAGTTTAAGGTTAGGGCAATGGAGATAATAAGGAGAGAACGTATTAGAGAGCTATTTAGGAAATCAAATTGTCAGGACTTGATGGGTTGAACATGGAGTGGAGGATGAGGGAGATCAAGTTGCCATGGATGGCTGGTGAGGTTCTGGCTTGGAGGGCTGGGTGGATGAGGGTGCCATTCTCTGAAATGGAGGATGTCGTGGGAGGGTTTTGTTTGGTGGGTGTGGTAGGCAGGATAATGGCCTCCCAGAGATGTCCCTGACTTAATCCCTGGGACCCATGGATATGCTACCTTATATGGCAAAATGGATTCTGTGGGTGTGATTAAGTTAAAGATGTTGAGACGGGGAGAGTTTCCTGGATTATCCAGGTGGACCCAATGTAATCATAAAATCTCTCATAAAAGGGATGCAGGAGTATCTGAGTTAGCAATTGGAAGATGCTACCTGCTGGCTTTGAAGACGGAGGAAGGGGCCATGAGTCCATGAGTTCAGGTGGCTTCTAGTAACTGGAAAAGGCAAGGAAACGATTCTCCCCTAGAGCCTCTAGAAGGAATAGAGCTCTACGAACACCTTGATTTTAACCCAGTGAAACTCATTTTGGACTTCTGGCCTCAAGAGCTCTAAGATAATACATTTGTGTTGTTTTATGCCCCTAAGTTTGTGGTAATGTGTTACAGCAATAGAAAACTAATTTCCTATTAGCATTGATAAAATGTGATCTCTGAGATAGAGGTCCTATCTTTCCCCAACTCCTATCTTTCCACCCACTTATTCCTTTCACTGAACTCCAGTCCTAGAGTTTATATTGACCTTGTGCCTGAAGCTTTTTGTTTGTGTGTTCTTATGTTAGTTCTGCACAGGACCATGGAGGCCACATAGTTTAATCCTCATTATAGAGATGGTTACAAAGCCTGGGAAGTGGGTGTGGAGAGTGACTGGGTGGCATTGCTGGATGTAGAACTCAGTTCTCTGGACCCTTGAAGCAAAGCTTTCTTTAGCACCTTCTGCAGGGCGGGTCAGATCCCCCACTTTCCTGGAACAGTCCCAACGTCCACACCATTTTTGACTCCTGGCCACATCTGACTCCACTGGCTGACCCCTCTCTTCTGGCTGCTACCCTCAGTCCTAGCTCCCAGCAGAAGTCCCCACTGGCTACTCCCACGGCCCAGAATGCCCCTGAGCCCAGTCAGGTGCTGACTGCTGTCACGTTGTCCACTGCATTTCGTTGCCGTGGTTGCCTTGCTCGGTTGATTTGTTTGTTGGCATCACATGGCTGCAAATGCCAGATGCCCAGAATAAGTCTTCTAAGTGATTTAACCTCTTACTGCAATGAGTTCTTTGCAATATTTATTTAGCCTCCCTATCTGCTTCTTCAGAATTAAAGCAAAACAAAGGGATGTTCTTATAAATACAAGCCAAATACCTTCATGCATGTAGGCAAACACATGGCTGAACGTTGTTTGAGCTGCTGTTTAGTTCCTTCATTAGCCAGATGGCCTAAGACCTTTTCCACCCTATCCTCAGTGCCCAAAGCCAAATTGGGGGAAGGAGTAGCCTATCTTGAGATCCCGGGAAGTTAGCACAGCATGTGCCCAATTTCTTGCAGTTTGGGAGTTGGAAAGGACTACAGGAGGTCAGCTAAGGCAATCCCCTGCTCTCAGGTGAATAATGTGTTGCAGAATACAGGGCGGCCCATTGTTGCTGTTAATATAAAACCCCTCTGGGGACAAACATTTCATAATCTTCCTGGGAAATACACAGAGACTCAAAACTAGCCGTTTTAGAGCCCAAGACAGGATTTCTGAAAATGAGCCTGGCCCCTCCACCTGTCCACATGTCCACAAACCTCACTGGACAGGTGTTTCATCAGACCTCCAGTCCTGTAGCCTTAGCCCCACCTGTAATTACAATAACTTCTGGGCTCATGCTGGAGAAATGGGGCACATGGCTAGAATCATACCCACCAGATGGGTGGAGCAGGAAATAAGCAAAAGGTACAAAGAACACAGAACTAGGCAATGGAATGGGGAAGGCCACATAGTCAGTGGCAGTGTTCACACCAGATCTTATTAAAAATCTGAGACTTTTCCTTTACATCAGGTTTGCCTCCTAGTATCAATTATTATAGGATTACAGAGATGAATAAGACACCACCCCTGTGCTCCAAGGTTCATAATTAAGCAACTTTGGGAGTTCAGGAAGAGCTTGCATGAAAATGAATGTTAAAATGCCTCAGAGTTCACATAAAACAAATATGTGATGAGATACACTGGGGTTGACAAAGGTAATATTTTAAGTGTACCAGGCTTAAACATAAATCAACTGTCAAGGTCTACTTCTAACTTATGAGGTTGAATCAGGAAATCACTACAAAATTCATCAGCTCCAAGGATTTTGGTCACAGTCTTCTCCTCTTCAAAAATGAGCACAGGGAACTCTACCTAATAAACTGTGGTAACCTAAATGGGAGGGAAGTCCAAAAGGGAGGGGCTATCTGTATGTGTATGGCTGATTCATTCTGTTGTGCAGTGGAGGCTAACACAACACTGTAAAGCAACCATACTCCAATAAAAATTAATTTTAAAAAATGATTGATGCCTCTGTATCACCTAAAACAGCAGTCCCCAACCATTTTGGCACCAGGGACCGGTTTTGTGGAAGACAGTTTTTCCACGGACCAGGGCAGGGGATGGTTTGGGGATGATTCAAGTGCATTACATTTATTGTGCACTTTATTTCTATTATTATTACACTGTAATATATACTGAAATAATTATACAACTCACCATAATGCAGAGGGAGCCCTGCACTTGTTTTCCTGCAACTAGATGGTCCCATCTGGGGGAGTTGGGAGACAGTGACACCCGAAGTGTGCTGCTTATGTCCGGTCTACTTCGGAAGATGCAGCTTAATTGTCACTTGCCACTCACTGATAGGGTTTTGATATGAGTCTGCAGGAAATTGATTTATTATGGTCTCTGGGCAGTCAGACCTCTCTGCTAATGATAATCGGTATTTGCAGCCACTCCCCAGTGCTAGCATCATTGCCTCAGCTCCACCTCAGATTATCAGGCATTAGATTCTCATAAGCAGCGCGCAACCTAGATCCCTCACTGCGCAGTTCACAGTAGGGTTCGCGCTCCTATGAGAATCTAATGATCTGACAGGAGGCGGAACTCAGGCGGTAATGTGAGCAATGGGGAGCGGCTGTAAATACAGATGAAACTTCTCTGGCTCCCTGCTCACCTCTTGCTGTGCGGCCCGGTTCCTAACAGGCCACAGACTGGTACCAGTCTGTGGCCTGGGGGTTGGGGACACCTGACCTAAAAGGCAGTCTTCAGGCTGGCACTGGTCCTTCTATCCCTTACTGCACTCAGCACAATGGCTGACACAGCACATTCAAATTCAGTGAACTTGGCAAAAGTCACAAAAAGGAGAGCTCTGAATCTCTGCCCAATTCCTCTTTTCCCAGGCCTAATGAATATGTTTCCCAGCTCGTCTTCCCTTTACCCACTCACAGCTTAACTTAATTAAATAGCTCTTAAATATCTACTGTACATACTAAGCTTGAAGCTGGATCTATAAAAATGAATAGACTACAGAGTCTGTAGAGGACAGGAGATCCTTTAATTTCCTGACCAAAATGACAAACTTAATTTTATTAGTAATCTTATTAATAAAAGGTTACTCACCTGGTCCCTTGCCAGGCTCCCCACCCAGCCCCCCATGAAGGTTAGTATCTCTTCCACCTCAGGCTGATCCAAACCAGCTTTGAATCACATCACTTCCTGTTTCTTCTGAGTCTGGCTCCATCAGTTATTCTCCCTCAGATGTTTTTATCCTCTCCTTTTCTCTTGGATTCTTCCCTTGAGCACTTAGATTATTTTAAGTCACTGTCCTTCTTTTTTAAATAAAACTCTTAAAATATCCTTAAACCCCTCATTCCCTCCCAGAACTACCCTATTTCTCCTCCCATTTGGAGCCAAGTTTCAGGAAAGAGTTATCTATGTAAGTTCCTCCTACTTACATTTCCTCACCTTCCATTCACTTCCATTCCGTCTCCGTTAGCAGGGGAAGTGGCACCAGGGAAACAAGGTAAAGAGAGAGTTTCAAGAATGGGGAGCATTACATGTCCTAGTAATATCAAGTGGGAAAATAACTGGAAAGAAACCATTGGTCTGGCATCTAAGAGGTCATGGGGCCCCTTTTTGGAGAGTAATTTGATATGATAGAGAATGAAATGTACCAATCACACAGGAAATTGGTAGTGAAGGAAAGGGGAGAAAAGGCAGACAGAGTCAAGGGGAGACTTTTTTTGAGACCGGATGTTAATTTGAACGTAAGTTGTGTTCTGTTTTATTGTTGAGGATTTTTGATGGAAGGGGAGTCTCCATTTAAGGAAAGATTGAAGATAAAGGGAGATCTGAGGAGGAGGCAGAACAAGATGGAATGAATAAAAGAGATAGAAGGACGAGTCTGGGGAAGATGACAGGTCTTCACCTGGTTGGGGGTAAGGATGAGTGAATTACTGACTAGGGGACCTAACTGGAGGAAGTTCTCTCTTAATGGCCTTTATCAGTTCTGTGAACTATGTTACCATATTTACGATCCCAGAAACCCATTCAGCCTACTGTCCTTAATTAAAAAAGAGGTTATGAAAAAAAGAGATTTCTTCTCTAAAAATTATAGCTGTTATATACATCACACTAAATAAAACAGAAGAGATGGGAAAGATAGATGCAAAAGAATCAGCCATATACAGTTCCTTTAAATGAGTCTTGGGACCCAGCAAATGATCATTTGCTAAGGCTCATCTGTGCTCATTAAACTAGACCATAAGCTCCAGGAAGGCAGGAGATGTGTCTCTCTTGTCCAGCGTGGCATCCATAGTGCCTAGTTCAATTTAGCACCCACAGCAGGTGTTCAATAATAGTTCGTTAGATGAGTGAATAAAAATTCAAACACTTAGAAGTTTTGTTTAGTTTTTTTTTTAATCACAGTTAAAAACAGCTGGCTTCACGGGCATGAGACCCATGAAATTGCACAGGGCCCCATGCTCAGAGGGGCCCCTAGTTTGGCTTAATGCTTTGCTTTTCTCAATTCTCAATACTATGAATAAGAGCTCTACCAATTATCTAGCCAAAATAACAAAAACACACATTTCTATAAAATATCACTAAGTGAATATTTTAGATATATATGAATATCAAATTATCCATAGAGATTTATCTTTAAAATTGAAAAATATATTTCAGGCTTACCTGAAGTTGTGGATCGTGGTTTTTCTTTCTGAAAATATGCTTCATACTCTCTGTAGACAATTTTCTTAAAGGAGGTTGCAGAAGTATTCGAACTGGAAATAAAATAAATTTGAAAGGCTTACATGACATGTACTTCGCACATTACAACAAAATATATCTCTCATGTCCTCAGACTTTTACTAGAAATAACAGTATTTTTAACTGCAGTTCAGAAGCCCAAGGTCTTATAAATATGAACAGTAAGCGAAGTTAATAAAATAATTATTGGCGTCTTCAAGAATATTCTGTTGTGATAACCATTCTTTCACAAATTTAGTCTTCCCTAACCAATCCTGTTACTCAGAATCAATTTTCTAAAATAGAACCCAAGATGATAGTGTGAACCCAAACTTTAGGCTTAGATTTTAAATGATTAAAGACATGACCAAATCCTTTATGAATAAATATGTGAGCTGTTTTTCAACTCATCAATCAAATACAGTCTTATGTGACTGGGGAACATTGTAAAGAACAATTGATTTGGTGGACTCTGTTTCTCACTGAGAAGTTGAAGATAGCTAATGGAGTCAAGACCCTGAGATTCATATAGGAAACAAACAAATGAAAAAACTAAGTCTCAGAAAGTTTAAGTAACTTGCCCAAGGAGAATCAGTTGATAATGGCAAAGCCAGGATTCAAAAACCATTGTAGAGTCATCCCTTGGTATCTGTGGGAGGTTGGTTCAGGATGACCCTGGAGCCAAAATCTGTAGATGTTCAAGTCCCTTATATAAAACAGACTAGTACAGTTATCCCTCTGTATCTGTGGGTTCCATATCCACAGATACCAAGGGATGACTGTTTTCATGGTTAAAAATTCAGAGAGAGGGCAGCAGGGAGAGTACTGGGATACTTTCCCATCTTTTTCTTCAGTGTCTCTAAAGATGGGCACATGATTCCTATCCTTGTCTTAAACTCAAAGATGAAGGAAAGATAATTAGGGGAAATTTCTTACCAATGTCTAAACCAGTTGCCCATATTGGCTTTGTTATGCTTCCTAATCCAGAGAGTGGCCCCACTATAATTAGGGCGTAACAGAGAGGGATACTAATCACATTTGCCATGATGTCTATGTAGCACAGAAGCTAAGAGAACAGGTTGTAGATTCAAAGTGTCTGGGTTTGAATCCTGTGTCTACTCCTTGTTAACTATATAACCTTGAAAAGTTTATTTAATCAATTTGTGCCTCTGTTTCTATCATTGTGAGCTGGGACGAATAGTAAAATCTCCCTCACAGAACTGTTACAAGTTTTAAATAAGTTAATACCTACAAAAGGTTTAGAGCTGGCACATTGTAAATATTCAATGCGTGTTAGCTAGTAGTATTTTTAAAATATAATGAAAATTGTATTTGAGCTTTTAGGTTTTCCCGGTGAGCAGAAAAATCTGTAATTATAGTCATTCTCATAATTTTAAAATGTAAGATACAAGAACTGTGTTAATATTTGGAAACAGAATTAAAGGAGGCATGAGTAAGTATTTTTGGAATGGCTAGCTATTGAAGGTGGTGGGTTCTCAGTCACTGGAAGCATTCAAGTAAAAACTAGACAACTATTTGCTAGGGGTATTGGTGCTTTGGGTGTGGGGAAAAGTAAGAAGTTAAAACATGAAAGTTAAAAATGAATTAAACAACCTCATAGAGTTTTTAGAACCCAAGAAACCTAGGATTCTGTATGTTAGTTTGTGTCCCTAATGTGGAGGTCCATTTTTATTTATCTGTGGTGGTAATTTTGTGTGTTTAGTTTTATGTACAATTGAAACATAGCTCCCATCCCTAACCTTAGATCTTTAAATACAGGAGTATAGGTGACAGTATAAAATCTTTACTAAGAAAAATTAGTCTTTTATGTGGAGTAATTTTAATAGAGGTGTGTTTCCTAATATGTTTCCCTGTGTATATTATGTGTGCATACTGAGGTATATTTATTTTAATTTGAACAATTGAATTGCTATTGGAAAATAATTTGTATGAAAGTTAAAGATGACATGAATTTAAACAATATGCATGATGAATTTTCCATTTATGGGGACTATTTAAGGATGATTTATTCATAATAAAATCATATAAAGCTAGAACATGAGAAAAAATACATATGTATTTTTTTCAGTATCTGTTACTATATACATGTGATTGAACATGTTTCCTTAGGGAAATTTTCAAAAACATTCACTTCAGCCCCAGAGCAAGAATAAAAGATTATTTCACCTCTAAAAGGCACTGTCCTGCCAATATTACATGAAATAAGGAAAGATCTTTGCTTTGTGCTAAAATACACTTTAGCAAAGGATGGAGTTGTCTATGTTGATTTCTTTATAGTGAGTATCATTAGCTCTAGATGTAGGACAATTTAGAACAAGTTCTTAGTTTAAGCAGCCAGATACAAGGTTAGACTTTTCACATAAAAGTACTAGAAAGAAATGACATGATTTGAGGTTCAAAAATATGGACAGTTGGTCTGGATTATCACTGTATGGTTTTGACTCAGTAATTAATACCAGAGGAACAACTCTTCCCAGAATTCTGGAAACTCAGCCACAGAGAGGATAGGATGACCAATCATGGCTTCCTATGTGAATTCACCATATGAATCAGGGTTTTGCCCTATGTGATTCTGCCTCCAAAATTCTGCTTGTTATTCTTGTTGTTAATTACAGAAGAAAGAACAAACTCCAAAGCATAAGCACAGTGTGACACAGGAAAGCCAGCAACCAGGTTAGTGTTCTACCCAAGAACAGGACAATTAATGTTGGAAAGACTGCTACTTCCTTTGGGGTTTCAGTTAGCAGCAGTTCTCTAAGGGTGTGGGTGTGACCTAGATTATCACCTTGAAATACAATATTTTAAATGTATTTAAATGTACAATATTTAAATAAGAAGTCCCTCCTTTTTTGTACAAGAAAAAAGAAGGACTTCTTATTATTACAAGACCAAGATGCAATGCCCTCCAAAATAACCCAGTTACAAAGAAAAGGTTTTGAAAGGGTAATGTTATACACTAAAAGGCTTAAAACATTACAATATCTTCTTGGCAGATTGCTTTGGTTTCGAAACTGTAAAAGAGGAACACATCTTTCACAATTGCTTAAACTGTGATGTTAAGTTACAAAAAAACTTAAGTCACACTAAGAGGTTTACCATTAAAAGAAATAAAAACATAACTAACTGGAAATATCGAGTAGAACCTATGATTTGTTTAATTTCTGTGAAGTCTTATTTTTAACCTTTCAATTAGGAAAAATAGTTTGCAACTCAAATACAGTTTTATTATTTAACCCCCCTCTAAGTCACATATGCCTTTTAATAGTGACTCTATCAAAATAGCCAGAGTAGACCATATCCCAGGGAGTGATTAAGAATGAGAGAAAAAGGAAGAGTCACACAAAGCAGAAAAAAGATACAAGAACAACAATGTTGCATTTTTATGAACTGATGATGTTTTGAAAGTCATTTATAAGAAAACAACAAAATTATGGCAGTTGTTATCGAATAACCTGCTTATAATAAAGTATACAGTGTACACCTTTAGTTTTAGAAGATGAAGTTATGTGGACATGGAATAAATAATATGTAACTAGAAGTTTAATAAAATACTAGACTACTAAAAATCTGGAACAGGAGTGAAGAGGTAGGTACCTGGTGCTTTTGAATCAATCAATATATTAAATCAACTATCAATCATACTAACAAAACTGTATTAACAGCAAACTTAAACAGCATCTAGCCAAACACTATTTTCTATATCCTCAGAATGATAAACTTGTATTATTGGAGGCAAAATGAGCATCCACCAAGCTTATTTTATTCATTATGCTCTTCTATTGTATTTACCTACCTGAAGTAAAAAAAAAAAAAAAAAAAAAAAAAGCAATGCAATTGCAAAGAGAATGCTCTCTAAAAGAAATAGATTGTCCTCCCTGGAGAAGCCCACCGGTCGCCATGCCTGCCTTACCTAAGGTATGTGGACTCGGGGCGATAGTTCCAGCTGATGCTCTGAGCAGCCACGTAGAACTGCCTTAGCCGCGCTGCTTCAGCCCCTAGGCTCCCCCAGCCTGCCCAGCTGGAGCCCAGGACCACGAGGACCCAGAGGCAAGGGCAAGCTGGGAACATGGTTCCTTTCCTGCCTCTGCCTCAGCCGATTGCGCCCGGCTTGGCCGGGCTTGGCCGCTGTCAGGACTGCAGTGAACGCTGCGCGGCTGCGGGTGGCAGTGTCCTCCTCCTCTACAGCTCCCCGAGGCGTCGCGGCAGCTGCAGCCCGCGCTGTCCCCGCCTCCTGGGGCCTTTCCAGGCTGGGGTTGACTAGGTCACTGCTCCAGATGACAGGAGGTATTAGGGAGAGCAACCAGGTTAGTGACTGTTTTACTACCAGTGGAGAAAGGGCAGCAATCAGCGGCTCTAGCAGGCAGGGCAGTGCTCAGGGATTCATGAGACGGGGCAACACTGTCCCCCCCAGCTTCCATCTGCTGACCCCACGGCTCAGTAGCCCCTCATCAGACCCCGCCACCATAAACACTGCCTGGGGCAGAGTTCACACTTACCAGGCGCTCTGCAATTCCCAGGGCAGTGGGACCCAAATCCCTTCACCACACTGCTCTCCTTCTGATCTGAGGAAGAGGGCCCTATGCCCTGTTACTGGGCACAGAAATATTGTATTTTCAGGTGGTGAAGAAGCAAGGGGATGGTCACGTGAATGGGGCCTGCTGGCCTGGCCCACTTTACTGACTTCTACCCATGCACAGTTCTGTCTTTTAAAAAATATATATGTATATTGAAATATAGTTGATTCAATGTTGTGTTAGTTTCAGGTATACAGCAAAGTGATTCATATATATGAATATATATATATATGAATATATATATACATATAATTTTTAGATTATTTTCCACTATAGGTTATTATAAAATATTGAGTAGAGTTCCCTGTGCTATACAGTAGGTCCTTGTTGTTTACCTATTTTATATATAGTAGTGTGTATATTTTAATCCCAAACTCCTAATTTATTCCTCCCCCCTTTCCCCTTTGGTAACCATAAGTTTGTTTTCTATGTCTATGAGTCTATTTCTGTTTTGTAAGTAAGTTCCTTTGTATCATTTTTTTCGATTCCACATATAAGCGATATATGATATTTGTCTTTCTCTGTTGCACAGTTCTGTCTTGATAAGGGCCTGTGGCCACCTAAGGCAGTGACAGAGGAGAGGGCTTAAAGAGCTTCACTGAGAGAATCAGACCAGATTTCAATCCCACTTACTAGCTGTGTTCTTTTGGATACGTTACACAACCTCTCTGGAGCTCAATTTTGACACCTGCAAAACAGGGATGATAATAATAGTTTTTTCCGATAGGGTGGTTGGGAGGATAAAAGAACACTGTGAAGTATATAATTCCTAGCAGTTGGAAAGCACACAGCACGTGTTGATTACTATGATTATATTTTTCCTGCCTCCAGGGCTCTTTATGTATCTCGGAGGATCTTGCTATTTCACGTGGCCTTAAGATATGATTTTGCTATTTATAGAGAATCTGAAAATTATCTTGTCTGAAGCATCATTATGACTTATCCCGGGTCCCCTGAATCTACATGCCTCCAAGCTTCTATGATTTGTCTCAACAGATTCAATAAATTGTAATGTAGCACCTCACATGAGATCTCTATGATGTCTTCAGTCTCCTCAACATATGGTCTCTGTCTTTGCTTCTTGGCCGATACTATTTGATCAACTCAGACTGTCCACTCTCTAAAGTCCAATCAGAGTTCTATCTCCTTGATTCTGGGCCAACTTGACTTTTCCATTTTATGAATTCCTACCACATGCTTCAAATAACATACTGATGTTGACTACTCTCTATCACTTTGCATTGGTGTCTATTGTGTCCCCAACTAGATTATAATCTATTCAAGAACAGGAACAGTGAATGCCTTATCCTTCTGTATCTATAATATCAGTGGTTCGCAAAGCTGATAAACCATCAGAATTCCCTGGGACGATTTTACAAAAGGCAGATTCTGACTCAGGAGACAGGGTGATAATCATCGTCCTATAACACGGAGCCTAGTGATTGACATAAAGTAAGCAGTCAGACATGCTATGTACAGTATATGAGTGAAACTTTTTAAAAGCAATGTGTCCCTAAATCCCAAGGTTACGACCAAAATTCTTTTTTTTTTTAGCATCTTTATTGGAGTATAATTGCTTTACAATGGTGTGTTAGTTTCTGCTTTACAACAAAATGAATCAGTTATATATATACATATGTTCCCATATCTCTTGCGTCTCCCCCCCTCCCCCCCTCCCTATCCCACCCCTCCAGGCGGTCACAAAGCACCGAGCTGATCTCCCTGTGCTATGCAGCTGCTTCCCACTAGCTATCTACCGTATGTTTGGTAGTGTATATATGTCCATGCCTCTCTCGCGCTTTGTCACAGCTTACCCTTCCCCCTCCCCATATCCTCAAGTCCATTCTCTAGTAGGTCTGTGTCTTTATTCCTGTTTTACCCCAGGTTCTTCATGACATTTTTTTTTCTTAAATTCCATATATATGTGTTAGCATACGGTATTTGTCTCTCTCTTTCTGACTTACTTCACTCTGTATGACAGACTCTAGGTCTATCCACCTCATTACAAATAGCTCAGTTTCATTTCTTTTTATGGTGAGTAATATTCCATTGTATATATGTGCCACATCTTCTTTATCCATTCATCTGATGATGGACACTTAGGTTGTTTCCATCTCCGGGCTATTGTAAATAGAGCTGCAATGAACATTTTGGTACATGACTCTTTTTGAATTATGGTTTTCTCAGGGTATATGCCCAGTAGTGGGATTGCTGGGTCATATGGTAATTCTATTTGTAGTTTTTTAAGGAACCTCCATACTGTTCTCCATGGTGGCTGTATCAATTTACATTCCCACCAACAGTGCAAGAGGGATCCCTTTTCTCCACACCCTCTCCAGCATTTATTGTTTCTAGGTTTTTTGATGATGGCAATTCTGACTGGTGTGAGATGATATCTCATTGTAGTTTTGATTTGCATTTCCCTAATGATTAATGATGTTGAGCATTCTTTCATGTGTTTGTTGGCAGTCTGTATGACTACCAAAATTCTTGCAAAATCTTGTAACCTTTAGTTAGACTTTCATCATTTTTATTTGCATTTTTATTTGCATGTTTACTTAGTCTGTGTGACATGTTCATTGCCTCACATTTCACAGAGAGGACAACTATATTGTTTGGCTCTATATTTTTTGTATCAGTTTCAGACAACTACTGTGTAACTTTCAATAACCTATTTATTAAGCATGTGAATTAAAGAACGTGTAAAACACACTCAGGTGATGAAGACATTTTTCTGCTTCTCTGATTTTCTTGTGTGGTTATGGTGGTGGTAAGATACATATTTGCTCACTGAAGGGTTGAGCTTGTAATTGGGACTACTGTGATTGTGCATTACATTCATGTATGAAAAGTGACGGACACAGATCTTATTCAACAAAATGTCAAATAATAGAACATGGCATTTGGGGGAATCCTTTTAATTAGACATTCGAGTATTGGTCTTTGGGTCCTCTGGGGGAGAATGACCGGTGGAGGGAAGGTCTACAGTGACATGTACCTTCCTGTCTCGATCCTTAGTCTTCTGCAGCCTCTGGTGCCATCCAGAGGCTTCTCTTGAAGCCTCACAGCAGAGGTCTAAAAGCTTTCACAAACAGCAAGCAGTGAAGACCCAGGAAATCCTACAGAAATTCCCTCAAGTCAGAGATGCCTCCTGCCTTCCAGCAAAGTAGAGGATGATTTCCTCCAATCCAAAAATAAAGTCATTCTTATTTTTCTGAAGTCTGGTCTTCTGGTGAGTCAGATGCTCCAGACTCTAGTTAATTAGTATCTCAAGAGACAGCTGGGGCAAAGCCCACAGACGACAGCAGAAACATTCAGTCCCAGCTTCTGAGGCTTGTGTTGGAGGAAGAGGAACTGGAGCAGGAAGGGGTGGTGGGTGGAGAGTTGGGGCTTGTGATACAGTCCTTCTGCTCTGGTCTACAGCTAATCTAAAGGAAATTCCATGCCCTTTATTCACAAGTATTTACAGAAAACTGCGGCAAATAAGCTACAGTTATAGTCAAGTCTGTCGGGAAGGCTGATGTTCAGAACTAGGATCCTGTGGAGGTTAAGTGAGGTGACCAAGAGAAGGACAGGTCTCTGAAAATGAGACAAAAAATTAAAATAATTATATTTTCCCAAAAAAGATAAAAGAAAGCTCTCATCCTATGTACCCCCTAAGGCTTAGTATAATCTTTTTCTAGATTCCAGATATTCTGCCATCTAGGCTACTTCTCTTAGGAAACTCAATCATTCACTGAGCTTTTTGGGAGAGAGACGTTATCATATGACTTTTGTTTTCCTAGCAGGTCACATAGGGAATTGGCTCCATAAAGTCTGTAAAATTTTTTCTAGCACTCGTGACTTCTGGTGATCCAGCAAAGCTGCAGTATCAGTACCACCTAGCAGCCAGTAATTGAATGTCATACATCCTGACATAGGTTCTGTCTAATTAGAACATTTCTATCCTGGAGGAAATGGAAATCTTCTTATGATCTCACTTTCTATTGTCACTCTACTGCTATACCTGTCCCCTACTGCCAACACAAGTTCCTGCATGGTTTGAACATTTAATACATGGTTAAAATGTGACTCATGATTATATAAAGAAAAGTCAAGCTTTATAGTCTTCCTTTTTCCCCTACTGTTCTATTTTCTTCAAAAATACTTTCGTAGATAACTTACCTTAAGGGCTTGGGTCAAATGCAGCATTTGTAAAAACTCCGTATGTTCCTAGGTGGCTAAAGAAGAGAAACACAAGGATGACCTGCCATATTATGCTTTGTCCTTGACCCCAGTCCTGCACATAGTTCCTGCAGAGACCATGGATTACCATCCCACCCCTGGAATTCTCTGCTTTTAGTGGGAAAGAGGAATAAAACCAAAGGGACTTTCAAGATCCCACTTAACAGCTCTGGGTCATTTGCATTGCACTTTATACCCATGTTATTGTTGATGCTTTGGGTACTGAATACTTGCTATGCCCCTGCTGCAGCTTCTTCTTGGTGAATTATAAAATTCCAGCCTTGATACTTAATCACGTGGCAATAGTTTTCAAAGAATGGTAGTACTGCTCCCTATAGGCATTTTTTGATTTTCATAATGATCGAGACTTACTATTGGCATTTAAGCAGGGGCCATGGGTGCTGGATGTCCTAATATGCATGGGGTGCAAAAGAATTGTCTTACACACTCCACATAACTTTAGAATAGCTACTCAACGTTCACGGAGGTGAAAAATCTCTGAGCCTGCAACTTAACTGCTTTACATATAAATATTAAATTTTTTGTGCATCTTTTAAAGTGTAATTGCCATGTGAATTAAGAGAAGATAATAACAGGTTTTCCAACTCTTTACCAGAGTTGCTCATCATTTAAAAAAATCAGGCTGGTGTTGGCAACGGTTCTGCTACTGCTTGAATCACTGACAGAATATTCCTCTTGGTTGACCTTTATGCTGTTGCCTTCATAGTGATTCTATTTGAATGAAGGTACAAGCATCTGATGACCCCATAGCATCTGCTAGTGTAGTGCCTCAGCTCTAGCATTTTATTTCCAAGTCACTTTCCCTTGTATTGCTCCTTTATATTATCATTAGGGCACCTATTGATTTTTTAAAACATTATGTAGGGCTTCCCTGGTGGGGCAGTGGTTGAGAGTCCACCTGCCGATGCAGGGGACGTGGGTTCGTGCCCCGGTCCGGGAAGATCCCACGTGCCGCGGAGCGGCTGGGCCCGTGAGCCATGGCCGCTGAGCCTGCGCGTCCGGAGCCTGTGCTCCACAACGGGAGAGGCCACAGCGGTGAGAGGTCCGCGTACCGTAAAAAAAAAAAAAAAAAATTATGTATTGCTAGGACATATCATCTGTATATTTTCAGAACTAGTCAAGGGGACATTGCCAAAGATTTGTTTCAAAAAGGGGTCATCTGTATAATCATTCTGACATACTACAGTGAATTAAAAAGTCAAACTAGAAAAACTTAATCATAAAACATTTCCATCTTACCTTTGAGGGTTCAAGGGGCTTTTTCCTTCATCTGAAATAAGCAAGAAGACACAGAAGATTGGTTTCAGAGTAAAAAATGAGATGAGGGAGAAAGGTCATCAGTGATAGGGATTATTGGAGAGAGTCAGCAGACTGATTTCCAGATGGGCTCATTATAAGAGACATGTAGGGAACATCCCTCCCTGAGAGGTGGGACCTGTTTTAGGCTAAATTAAATGTTCAACGATATGTAACTCCAGAGTGTGCTCATCTTTCTCCTCTTCCCTTTCAGTAACAACCTCTCCTCCTACCTCTGGTCCCTTCCTTCATCTTCTTCGCTACTCTTGGTTGTTGTTGAGACCATTGGTTCTCGAAACTCATTTCTTTGGCACTGGAGGCCCTCTATCTTTGCATCCTTTGTCACACTCCCTCAGTCATTATTTGGGCAAGCTAAGCGAGTAAACAAATCCAACCCAACATAACAGTGGATGTTTTTCTCCCCTGATCACATATGTGATTGGGGGCCTCCCGTCTTAATCCAAGCAATGGACTCTGATAGTGGAAACTTTAAACATGGCAGCAGGTCTGTCAATCATCCCATGGGTAGATATAAAAGGAAAAGCATCTCATGCCTAAATACATTTAGAAAATATTAAGTGACATGAAGATGAACAAGTATATTTATTACAGGGCATGATTGAGCCTTCAGTGTAATAATGAATGTGCACTTTGAATTTGCAGGGGAGGGACACAGTATGCAGCATTTTCCTAGTATTTGACCATAGAATCCTAGAAAGTTTAAAATCAAATTGGGACAGGTCAAGGGAAAATTCCCCATCTCCACAAATGAATTTATTTATTATAAAGATATTGGAGGATGGATGGCTGCTGGTCCCTCTCCACGGTTCAGAGGGTTCCCTGGAAACGTCTCAAAACTAAAGAAAGAACTTGGGGAAAATGCAGGAATAGGGTGATTCCTACATGGTAATGGAGATTAGGATCAGGTCTTAGGAGCTCTCACCTCTGCCTTCTGGATTTGGTTAACCAAGCACAGATGTTGCATGGAGGGACTGGTTGTAGCTTTTTGGTCTTTAAGTAGTGTTATTGTTTGTCTATTGTCCTATTTACCCACTCACAGAAGAGTATATGAGGGAACATTAGAAAACCAGCCTAATGTGATGGTGGCTGTGTGAAGGGAGAGAGCATGAGAATAGGAAACAAGGGGTTCTTCCTCTGAGCAGTTAAAAATAGGTAGGGTGGGAGGGAGGGAGACACAAGAGGGAAGAGATATGGGGATATATGTATATGTATAACTGATTCACTTTATTATAAAGCAGAAACTAACACACCATTCTAAAGCAGTTATACTCCAGTAAAGATGTTAAAAAAAAATAGGTGTGGTAATCTCAATTCCATGAGAATGCTGGCAGGTACTTTTAACATAGCCACTTTCTGTTCCTGGATTTGAGCATCCCTGACCCCTCTGGTACCCCCACTTACTTTCCATGAGGAAAGATGAAGAGACCCATTATCTTATTAGAAGAGGATTGGCTTATTATTGGCTTCTCTTGTTGCGGAGCACAGGCTCTAGGCATGCGGGCTTCAGTAGTTGTGGCACATGGCTTCAGTAGTGTGGCGTGCGGGCTCTAGAGCGCATGCTCAGTAGCTGTGGAGCATGGGCTTTGTTGCTCCGCGGTATGGGGATCTTCCCGGACCAGTACTCGAACCTGTGTCCCCTGCACTGG
This sequence comes from Monodon monoceros, assembly GCF_005190385.1. NCBI lineage: Eukaryota > Metazoa > Chordata > Mammalia > Artiodactyla > Monodontidae > Monodon > Monodon monoceros. The sequence goes on along the minus strand of NW_021703774.1, from coordinate 57,686,045 downwards.
CAGGCAGATTCTTAACCACTGTGTCACCAGGGAAGCCCCTTGTTTTCTTTTAATGCAAATGTTTTCAGACATGAACTACTGAAGTTGTCGTTTCACTGCCCCGCCTCAAATCACATGAAAGAAGAAAATAAGGAGAATATTCTTTCCTATTTACCTTTTTGTCTGCAACGCTTTCTTAGCAGAGCCAGGAGTAGCCCACCCGTCACTAAACCTGTTGTAGAAGCCACTGCTCCACCAAAATAAGTCAAGGCTTCCTGGACAGTCAATGGCCCCGCTGCAAAATAAACACATGCACGCGTGCAAGACATAAGAAGGGTATTGTGCAGAAGACCATCATTCCCCCAGGAGGTCCCCAAGAACTCTAAGACGTGAGATCAAGTAAGTCATCAAAGGTCCTGGCAGTGCTAACAACCCGGCACAGAAACATCTGGAACTCATAAACTACTGCAACAGAATGGGATGCACGCAGGGCCTGATTTTCTTCCTAATGCTTAAATATCAAACATAATTTCCAAAGGAGTCAGGGTAAGGACTCAATAAAAGGAATTAGATGATTAAATGGTAGACACAATAAATGGAAGTTTGGATAAACAAAATAAACTGTGGGTAATTGGAGGGGCAATTGAACACTTTTATGTGATGAAAAGTAATTACAACAAGCTGCTAGAGAAAATAAATGAAAAAAAGGGAGGGGGATGAAATAAACCTTACAAACAGATGGAGCTTAATTAAGGAAGACATATTGTATTTTTGGAGGTATATGTTAAACAAAGATATTCTGAGATAATAAATTAGGATTCTGCACTAAATAACCTTCAGTTTAAAACATTTTGAAACTTCAAGATGTACTACACACAGATTATAAAGAAATGAGAGCATTCATTTCACAAACTGGAGCTTTGAAAAAGGAGTGGTGATTGTTTACACAGAGTCACTGAATTTGATTCCCACTGCTCTGCATGAGGTACAGAGATGCTGTCTGATTCATTGTGAAACAATTATTAAATGCAGGGGAAAACCCAGTGATGGAAAGCAACCACTGTCAGAAATACTCAGAGGAGAAACACTGATTTCATTATTTGCCATATCAAAGTGACTTCCTAACCCATATGAGAAATAAACCTTGGCACGCTGGCATGATAGCTGACCACTGGCCATTCTCTTGGCACACTGTTCTCTCTGAGCCACTAAGTAAACGACCCTCTGGGCAACGGAAGCTGCAGGTTGATCCATAGCTGAAATTTCCCCGAGGGTTGGAGCAGTTCATCACTATTGGCTCAGTAACGTGTAGCTTGGAGCATTTGACAGCTGCAGAAAAAAAGAAGGCAGGAAAAACAAACATATAGAATGAACATAAAAGAGATTATGGGTTCATTTGAAACCTGGCTAGCGTTGCCATCAGATGAGGTAGAATACAAAAGATCAGAAGGGAAATGAGCTACTTTTGACATTCCCACTAGCCCTTCCAACCTCACATGTACTAAGATATCCACTCAAAGAATGATAGCCAAAGAACTAGGATGGGCACATAGTGGCAATTCAATAAATACCTGCCAGTGGATTGGTTGATCTTACCTACCAAAATACTATTTACAAAATTTTGCTTCTCAAAAATACTGTTGTCCTAAATGTCATTATTGCTACCATTGACAATAAGCTGGCATGTCAGCACGTATTTCTTAACAAGTGTTCAGCATAGCTGGCCTCTGGACGATTGAAAGAGGTAGAGACTTCCATACTCATTAAACTATTTGTCAGGGAATTTCAGGCTATTCTCCTAAATTTGTGGATAGAAAACTAAATCTAACTCAAATTTAACTCAACTCAGGAAACTGAATTTAACTCAGACAAATGTTATTGAGCAACAGTGACATTTGCAAAGCACTGTGCTGTGCTTCGTAGGGAATACAGCGATGAAAGAGACACAGTGCTTCGTGCACAGGGCGATAGGTCTTCAAGAGGTATCGGTCATGATTTATCTTCTTATTTAGCTTCCAATTATGAAAATACGGAATATTTACACTGCCACATCATTAACAGAATTGTAACTTACATTTCACAATTCATATGGCTGGTCTCGTGTTCAGCGTGTGTATTGTTCTAACACATTTTGGACATTTACATATGTTTCCTCCTTTAGGTCTTTGAGTAGCAGGGCATTACCTTGTGACATAAGGAAGGGGAAAAGTTGGTATGCTTCTTGTACATTGCTTCTAATTGGGATCGGTGTGGATTTCATGGAGGAGCTGACACTTGAAGTGGTCATTGGGGTTGGATGGGATTTCGACAGGCATGTACAGTGACTAGCTTGCTGGAAGATAGCATCAGAACTGCCTGTTCCTTTTCACATTACCTCTGCATGCTGGAGCTACTGCTGTCCATTGTCCAGAAGGTCTGCATCGGAGAGCACTATCTCCCATGAGTGTGAATCCAGCTTTGCATCCAAAGTGGCAAGTGGTATTCAAACCAAAGGTTCCCAGATGATGCTGACAGGACATTGTTCCTTGCTTTGGAGTGACGAGGGATGGGCATTGCACCTCTACAGTAGGAGCTGATACTATGTCTGTTGTGAGAAAATGTTTCAATTTAGAGAGCTCCCAATTAGAAGGAGCACGACAGAGTTAAGACTGACATAGGGGGCTTCCCTGGTGGGGCAGTGGTTGAGAGTCCGCCTGCCGATGCAGGGGACACGGGTTCGTGCCCCTGTCCGGGAAGATCCCACATGCCGCGGAGCGGCTGGGCCCGTGAGCCATGGCCGCTGAGCCTGCGCGTCCGGAGCCTGTGCTCCGCAACGGGAGAGGCCACAACAGTGAGAGGCCCGCGTACCGCAAAAAAAAAAAAAGACTGACATGGAATAACTGCCTTCCACTCCTTTCATAATCAGGGAGGTTCTAGCAATACCTCCTTAAGGAAGTTAAGGAAAACTATTAAAATCAGGTATGGAAAACCAGATGAGAAAAATGATCTAAAATTGTCCTTAGAGAGATGATTCTCCTGGCCAGAAGAAGAAATTGGAGGTTGTGTGTGTGTGGGGGTGGGGCGTCAATGTCACTGATACTAAAAACAAAACAAAGCCAGAATAATTGGTGCAGAAATATAAGAATTCAGTAGAAAGAGGCCAATTGCTTGCTCAGTGCTTTTTTTTTTTTTTTTTTTTTTTTTTGCGGTACGCGGGCCTCTCACTGTTGTGGCTTCTCCCGTGGCGGAGCACAGGCTCCGGACGCGCAGGCTAAGCGTCCATGGCTCACGGGACCAGCCGCTCTGCGGCATGTGGGATCCTCCCGGACCGGGGCACGAACCCGCGTCCCTTGCATCGGCAGGCTGACTCCCAACCACTGCGCCACCAGGGAAGCCCATCAGTGCTGCTTTATTGGGAGGTGGTATTGTCCTCTGGCCAAAGGTCAGCATGAAATGTGAGGCGTGGATATTGCCACTGGCTGTCACTAACTTGCCACGTGGCAGAAAGATGGCAGTTGACCCCTCTCCACTTCAGTTCCTTGATTTGAAACACTGGACCGGTGACTACACCCCTAGTGCTCTCTCCTGGCGATGAAGCAATGGAAACCATTCAATCAACTCAACAAAGCTCTTTGAGACAAAGAGGCCACAATTACGAAAGAAAATCCGTGCTTAAGAATCGGTGTTATCTTTTATTCACAAATGTGAAAAAGTCCTGTCACTCCTTATACATTTTTAAATCCAGGCTGTGTTTCCTAGACCCCAGTAGATAACCCACTTCATGACAAGAAGTGGAGCTTTCACAATAATAATGATATCATGTGTACCTGTCATATACTAAGAGTGTATATAAGTGTTTGTTATTTTTGTTGAGGAAACTTCCAGAAGAAGAGCTGTCCCGGCAAGTGTATCCTGTTTTACCGTCACAGGTCGGTCGGGGTGCTGTCCATCTTCCAGAAGCTGTGCATTCAACATGGCTGGACCCCTCCAGCTTAAAGCCCTCGTTACAGGAGAAATGGCAGGTGGAGCCAGCAGTGAATTCTCCGTGAGTGTCAGGACAATCCAGGCTTCCCCGCTCTGGGGCAGACAGTTCTGGACACTTGATGGCTGGAGAATCAAATCAAGAATGTCACAATCTCCAAATTGATTTGGAAGCCCTGTTTTGCACCAAATTTATTCATTTTCAACAAATATTAACTACTTATTGAGCTCCCACTGTGTCAGGTGTTTTGCTAGGTAGCAGGCGTTTCACAATGAGCACAGCAGGTCATGAAGTACAAAGGGCAGGGGGAGGGACGGTGGGCTTGCAGAGAGGAGTATAGGAAGAAGTCAAGGATTTAGGCAGTCATCCTCAAGAATTCACAATTTCCTCCTCTTCTCTCTACACCTGCTGCTTTAGAGACCTCAGAGCCTCCCCCCAGCTCTCACTGTCCTATCTGTATAAATGCAGTCCAAGTTTTCACTTCTGTCCTTCCTCCTGCCTGAGGCTACTTCCGGTTAGATATCCTGCTGTCTCCACAAATTCAACACGTCTAAACCTGCAATGATCATCTTGGGTCCTAAACTACTGTTTCTTCCATTTGGATCCCCAGGCTTTTTTTTTTCTTTTTTTAACCACAGTTTCATGGCACAGGAAAGCTCAAAACCTCCTGGTGAAGCTAGATTAGTTCCTGGGAAGTCCCTGAACTGACCTCATGTGTTCTTGCCTCTGGTTCTTGGCTCGCACTGCCCTAAATTTCTTTCAATTTTTACTGAATAAAATCCCACCCATCCTCTAGGATCCAAATGAACACAGCCTCTCTTAAGCCTCTGCTGATCACTGCATCCTGAAGTCTTCTCCTCTGAACACATCAGTTTTTTCCTTGAACTCATATGCTGTCATATCACATGTCATCTCTTCCCTCTTCTCCTGGATAGAAAGCTCCTAAAACCCAAGAACCATAAATCTTTGTGTCTCCCACAATTCACACTGCAGGATCTCAAGAGGTGGTGCTCAACCACCATATGCCAAGTGGATGTGGAATTTTTAATTTACTATTTCCCCAAAAAACTCTTTTGATAAGTTATTGCAGTTACCTATTTCTCTTAGGATCATGTCTTTCTCCTCACGAAGGTCTCTGACATAAGACTGTTATTTATCAACAAATATTGGATTATTGACAAACTGAGGGACTATTCTTTCTTTAAATCCAAGACTATCTGAAAGCAATGCCTTGGTCAGATAAGGTTCATTTTGCTTAGCTATTTTGCTTTAAAAAAAAAATCTCTTGAAGTCCTATGTAATGCCTCATGGAAAAGTGATGTATTGGCTTTTACGTATTGGCCCATGTGCTTTTTGGTGGCAGGCTATTCACTGAAGGATTGTGGATCCTTACTGTGTGAACCCATTCAAACAGCCAAAGTAACATACTGAATTTCAGTTTAGAACTCTCAAATTTTTGAGTAATTAATAAATCCATACCTCTCAGATCAATTCCATTTATCAAATATTTATTAAACATATCTCTTGGTGTAAGTCATAGACATTAAATCATTTATGAACATTTTCACTAAAATAACTTTTTCAATATCTCCAAGAATTTCATATTTAAACCCAAGAAAATACATAATGTCAATTGCATGAGAGCAGGGACCTTGTCAGCTCTTTTCAACACTGTATCCCAGGCAACAGCGCCTGGTGCAAAGTAGGGGGCCCAAAAATATTTGTCAAATGAACGAATAAGTTAGCACAATTTAACTTGGACTCATTCTAACAAGTATTTTTACATGGTATGAAAAGAAACAAGAGGAGTTACTATTTTAAAAAATGGATTTAAGTGACCCCTAGTATACAAAGAGAATTACTACAGCATTAAATCTACTTGGAGGATATTGCTTTGGTCTCAGTCTTTTTCTGACAAGGTTATAGATATAGCCTTTTGTAGCTAGGAAAGTCTCTAATCCTTCTTCTGTAAACATGAACCTTGTTGACTCTAAGGACTAACTTGTGTAAGGAAGCATGTTTTCCTGTCTGAGGGGCAGCTTTGGTGAGGTTCATGGAAGCCTAGCCCAGAACGGGCAAGTGGTGGGCACTCAGCAAACATGGGCTGAATTAAATTTGTGGAGCTGTCAAGGAAGTTGTTGGAGTGAAGGGGCCTAGTGCGGATGTAGAGGAAGAGCTTTTTACTAAGGAATGACCTCTGTGGGTAACTTTAAAAAGTAGTCATATTCTTGAGCCTACTCTAAAACTTTACCAAAACCTGAGTCATTACAAGAAGAATAGAAAATGGATAAGGGTTGCTTTTATCACCATACTTAACGCTCTATATTTGTGGACTTAAAGGCCGTGCTGCCTACTGGAAAGGTCTTCATTGATATTTTTCTGTAATCCATGAAGTAGCTGTACATGATTGCCTGTGACTTCATGAATTATTGGGATCATCAGCACTCTATTATTATCTTGTGACATATTTAGTTAATTCTCTGTTTCTTTGTATTATCTCTTTTTACTTGAGTTGGATACAGTTTTGTCAAGAATTTTTTGGAAAGAAGATGTATTATAAATAATAAATTTAATTGAGTTGGCTGTTCTAAACTCAACGTTTAAAAATAAAGGCTAGGAATCTTCATGGAGTCAGAGAAATGTTGGGGGAGTGGAGACATAAAACAGATGTGAGCGAGCCAGGCCAGAGCTTAGAGGGCACCAGTTTGCTATATTTTAGAACTTGGATGAGCAAGGATGTGGCAGAAGGGCAGAGCTAGGATTGGGATTTGAAACCAGGACCCATCCCTCCCCATCAAGGTGAGGTTGGTCATTAGCAGTTGGGTCCAGCAGCCAAACATGGTCTCCAGAGGGCCAATGACAAAGTGATTGGGAAAACAGTAATCTGCGTCAGGATAGTGGCTCAACAGGTGGTGACATGGGGGACACAGAAACCGGATATAAGCAATTCAGCAGTGCTTAGGTTCAGGGAAAGGAATTCAGGTCCTTGTGGGGGGGGGGGCGGGCAAAGGCTGGGAGGAGACTGGAAAATACAGGCAGAGCTCAGGTCCTAGAGAGACCAGGAAACTGGCGTTCTAACTAAAAGGGAAATATCTGTGGACCTACTCAAAAAATGGAACCTCACATTGTGCTGTGAAGCAGGAGACTCAGCATTGCACCTGCCACACCACCCCTCCTTACTTGGTGGCCCTCAAGCCCCTTTGATATAGCCCAGGACTCTGAAAAACACCATGTGAAAAATCAAGGTTCAGTGCTGAAGGGTTAAAAATTCATGGACTCAGGCATATGGGAAAAGAAGAGGAACTATCGGCCTAAATCTAGAGAATACATTTAGAGAATGAGGTAGAAACAGGGACAAAAGCCAGAGCTAATGATCAGGTGCACACAGGTTTGACAATTCCAAAGCCCATAGTTGACTAAAGCTGCTGCCCCTGGTCAAGTTTGGTTCTAGACACTGGGCAGGGCTAGGCCTGAAGGGTGGTGGGCAAATGCCACCTCGTGTGGAGAAAAGGAGGTGGAAAGGAGTGAGGGGAAATGGGGGCTTCAGAGATTACAGATTTAACAACCATGTTGATTGCATATATGATTTAAACTTTAGTGAGATATTTCTTAGGGATTTTTTATTCTTTAGCTTTAAAACAGAATGTGGAAAAACAGAGCTTATGATAAATGCCCATGGAATAAACAAACGAGTGATTGAGAAATAAGTGACGAAGCCCTAATGATATCAGCCATAAATGTTCTAGATTCCTCCGGTGGCTTGTAGTATATCTTTTTAACAGCAGGTGATAGCATTTTATGTCCTTTAGTCTACAGAATTCGTGTCCAGGGAAGAGACCTCAGAGTTGTTGTTGTTGTTTTTTTACATCGTTATTGGAGTATAATTGCTTTAAAATGTTGTGTTAGTTTCTGCTGTGTAGCAAAGTGAATAAGCTCTATGTGTACATATATCCCTATACCCTCTCCCTCTTGCGTCTCCCTCCCACCCTCCCTATCCCAACCCTCTAGGTGGTCACAAAGCACCGAGCTGATCTCCCTGTGCTATGCGGCTGCTTCCCACTAGCTATCTATTTTACATTTGGTAGTGTATATATGTGCATGCCACTCTCTCACCTCATCACAGCTTCCCCTCCCCGCCGTGTCCACAAGTCCATTCTGTACGTCTGCGGCTTTATTCCTGTCCTGTCCCTAGGTTCATGAGAACCATTTTTTTTAAAGATTCCATTTATATGTGTTAGCATACGGAGACCTCAGAGTTGATCTTGTCCACTCCTCTCCTTTTGGAATCAAGAAAATCAAGGGTGTGACGTGATTTACATGGTCCATGACTCCATGGAAGAGCAATACAGGTCTTCTTTGGATATTAATCTAGTGCTCATTCCACGGGAAGGAATAAGTATTTAGCTCTTTTCACTAATAGATTTCTATCAACATATTTTCTCATTTGATCCCTCTCATTCTCTCATTTGATCACTCATTTCGGCAACTAGACAAGAGCAGTGGAAAAGAGTAAATTTACAAGTGACTGACCCGGGATTTAGAAACCTGCCACTGTGTGGCAGTGTAGTGTAGTGCTGTGGTAAAAGCTCTGGCCCTGTAATCAGGCTAGACCTGGGCTTGAATCCTAGCTCCTTACTTCCTATCTATTAGATCTCTGCCAGCTATTTATCTTCCATTTCCTCATCTTTAAAACGGGGAGAGTGACAACCATGTTAAGAATAGTTGTGTGGATTGAATGCAAAAATGCATATGAAATAGCTGGTACTTATTTACACAAGCAATAAAAATTAGCTATTACTGCTGGTATAGTACACAGAACAATAGAACAATGGCAACTTTTGAAAGTAAACATGAGCTATAAATTAATCAATGCATAAACTTCTATTTTAGAGTATACTATATACTAGGTAAGTGTCAGTCAGATGTTTCGGGGGAATCAAAGACCCTTGCCTTTGAGGATCTACTAATTCATTGTCAATAGGGCTTGAGCTTGAATAAATTTAACCAGTAAATGATAAGCTTCAATTCAACAGATACTTGTCACACACCTACTTTTTTTTCTGTCTAGTTGCTGCAGGAAATACAAAGGTGAATGCGGCACAGTTGCTGCCCTCAAGGAGCTCATAATCCATATAGAAGTTGAGCAACGAGAAACATATACAAATAGTTAAACTGTGAGATCCTTGAGGGGCTGGGATGAAATCACATCCATCCCTGAGTAAGCTCAGTGTCTGGGGCTTAGTAGTGCTCAGCGAAGGTGGATGTGGGAATGAATGAGTAAGAATGTAGTAGAAAAATTCTTTATAATGAAGTAAAAGTCCCAGTAACATAGCTGAACTTCATCACTTACTAATAGTGTGAATTTCGACCAGTTACATAACCTCTGAGCCTCTATTTTCTCATCTGTAAAAGAGAGACAATACTGCCTGTCCTCATTATTTTAGAATTGTAATAAACATCAAATGTCACAGTGACACTAAAACACGTTATAAAACTATGAAATGTTTAAAGTTATAAGACTATTCAGAGAAGACTTCCCTGGTGGCGCAGTGGTTAAGAATCCACGTGCCAATGTAGGGAACATGGGTTCAAGCCCTGGTCCGGGAAGATCCCACATGTCGCAGAGCAACTAAGCCCGTGCGCCACAACTACTGCCTGAGCTCTAGAGCCCGCGAGCCACAACTACTGATCCTGCGAGCCACAACTACTGAAGCCCGTGCACCTAGAGCCCACGCTCTGCAACAAGAGAAGCCACCGCAGTGAGAAGCCCGCGCACCGCAACGAAGAGTAGCCCCCATTCGCCATGGCTAAAGAATGCCCGTGCGCAGCAATAAAAACCCAATGCAGCAAATAAACTTATATTTAAAAAAAAGAATATTCAGAGAGAGAGAGAAAAGCTTTTGGTCTAGATTGTTATGCTTTGTGGAGAAAGCTTCCTTTAGCTTAGGAACAGGTTTACATGAATTGCTGATGATCCTTCATTCTATACGGTTACTTGAGAAGCTGTAAGAGAGGATAGACCCGTGGTCCTACCGTCACACGTTGGTGGGGAATCTGTCCAGCGTCCAGATGGAGTACAGTCCAATCTTTCCGGTCCAGATAAAGAGAATCCCTCATCACAGGTGAACTGGCATGTGGTCTTATAACTGGAATCTCCAAGAGGCTGGACACAGGTCTTTGTTCCATTCTGAGGGTTTGGGAGAGATGCGCAGGTAACGGCTGCCGTGGGCATGGCCGAGGAGGAGAGAGGAGGTTGTTTTAGAACACAGCAACTTAAATCAGTGTGTGTGTGTGTGTGTGTGTGTGTGTGTGTGTGTGTGTGTGTGT
>NW_021703774.1:57599799-57675768 GCF_005190385.1 Monodon monoceros | reverse complement strand
GTGTGTGTGTGTGTGTGTGTGTGTGTGTGTGTGTGTGTGTGTGTGTCCGTCCTTAACATACCGCGGCAGCATGGGGTTAGAAATGATTGTTTGAATTTCATGGTGCTTTGTCACCTGGTAGAAGTCTTGTACGTGTGAAATAGCAGCAGTTGACAGTGGATTGGTATCCTGAAATGCTCACCGCCAAAGAGCTTTAGAGGTGATTTAAAAGGGAACTGGTTCTTTGTTGGGAAAGATAGTGACGCAGCTCATGTTAGTTGCCCCTGGACAGGAGAAGGACTGGCTGCTTCCTTGATACCTTCTTCAGAGATAGACCTAATCACCTTGCCATAAAACAATGACAAGTGATTGGAAATAGGGAAGTGGAGTAAAATACTTTTTCCCCTTCCAGAAGTTCCTTCCACCAACCAAGTGGTGGAAAGGATCTGGGTCCAAAGCCTGCCTCTGTTACTTACTAGCAATGTATCTCTGGACAATAAGCTTTCTGAATCTCAGTTGCTTCATCTATGAAATGGGAGAAAAAACAATCCTTGCCTTGCAGGGATCCTCAGTTATACAAAATAATAATTTAACTAAATCATAGGCAAAAAATAAATTAAAAAATATTTTAACAATCATGACACAAAGTAGGCACATAATGTAACTGGCCATCTGCAGATGCTCTTCCCACCAGTCTCATCCTACAATGACCAGCCCCAGATGACACTACTTGTTCACCTATAAAAAACAGTAAATAAGATCTCATGGTGCTTTGCCACAGCTTATCCATGTGGAGTTTGTGGTGCTAGAGGACTTGATTTGGTTGGAGATCATGCTCTGTGACTATTGGCAAGTCACTTAACCTCTCTGAACCTCAATATGTTCACCTTTAAAATGTGGAGAATAGCATTAAATAGCTCCCAGGATTTTTACAAGGCTAAAAAGTGAAAACACTCTGTATGCAAATGTTAATGGCTGCCAAGATATCCCTCAGCCAATTAGCGAAATAAAACTCAGATTAAACGTATTGGCATTAAAAAATGAAGGCTAAGTGAACGCATGGTTTAGGGTGTTTCTTCTTCACTGTTTGACCTGATTGGGTAGTGTATGATTTTAGACCAGAGACAGTGGTGGTGTGGATGAACCTAGGGCCATTTCCACTGATTTGAACTGCTTGAGGTCTTGAGAGCATTTTCTATTTCTCTTTCTCTCTCTTCCCTTCCTCTCTTCTCCTTTCCAGCTACATTTCACCCCCAACCCCCCAATCTCATCCCTTGGTCGGAAGACCTAGTTATTTTCTGCCACTTGAAAAGTCTTTCTGTATTCAGTGTGGGAGTGGTGGGTAAGGGAGAGCAGGCAAGTCAAGCAGCCTATAAACTGTAAGGACAAATTGGGAGGGTGTTGGTACCATGAGTCCATTTGCAGCTCTTTTGTGGCCTTGCCTTCTGATAGCTCGGGTGGGGATACAGGGGCAAGGGGGACCTTGCAAAGGGAAATTGAGAACACCCTCTCAAGAGCATTACAACAGCTTGTGAGTGCAAGCCTCGTGGTACCTTCCTGCACAGACCACATTTGGGTATTTCACTTGATGCTTGCCCGGCAACAAGAGGAGAAAGTTCAGTCAGAGTAAACAAAGAACTAAAAGCGGAAGGGAAGTGGAAGGTCACAGGAAGCCATGGTGAGTGTGAGCCTCCTTGCTGTGAAACACCCACAGGTGGGCCAGTGTGGGGCAATGAACTGCAATCTGTGCCCTGAACAGCCCAGGGTTGTTCGGAAGGGTGCTAAGCATTGTGACACCCTCCTCAGGGACTCCAAGTTCTTCCCCAAAGCTGTGTGGACTTTGTAGCATATTCAGCCTTCAGTGTAGCCCAGGTGACAGCTGAAGAGCCAAGGCCACAAGCCTCACCTTGGTCTCTGCAGACCCAGCTCAGAAGGCATGCCCATCCCTAGCCCCTGTGGCTTGCCATGCTCTCTTGTGCCTGGGGCTAAAGGACATGCAGTTCTATTGAGTTGGTCAGCCCCTTCGTTCGTTCGTTCGTTCGTTCGTTCATTTACTCACTGTTGACCTAACTTAACAGTAGTGTGTACGTGTGTGTGCATGTGTGTGCTTGTGTGTGATCTGAATAGCAAGTGGTTTCCTTTTTATTAAAAACGTGTTTCTGCCTGCTTTCACTCCTGTTGGAAGTGGGTACGAAGTGAAAAGCAAAGGCGAACAATGCAGAATTGGCTGGTATTTTACCTACCTAATTTTATTATTAAAATTGTATATATATGCATCATAAAAATACTAATCACATGGAGGAAAAAGTGGGAAAATATTGGAAGAATTCATACAAGAAGGGAGAAACATAACCAGTGTCTGTTTTAGGGTTGGGTATTTGGGGGAGGTATTTAAGAGGATTTTTTTGTTTCTCTATTTCCTTATTTTTCTGTAGCTTTTATAAATAAAAATGTTATTTTTTTAAAAGCAGTACTTGCCATAAATGTAAGTAAATAATTGGATACACGGGGTAGAAAAAGGAATGGGGAGTATAAAAAGCGTACATCTGTCCTTCAGTTCCTAAACACAGATGATTAAAACCAGTTCTATTCCACACAGTAACTGCCTTTACTTTATATCAAGTGTAATGCAGACAAATATGCTTATGCTGAATATATATATACTTTGTTTCTTCTGAGAATCCTGTTGACCTTGCATGTACAGATTAGTTTCTTCCTCTTTTCATCAGTCTTCACTTTATCCTAAGTGGATTTCTCCAGTCTTAACACAGATCTTGGAGGATGTTTGCAGCCAGGCACCTGTAAATTCTGCCCCTCCCATTCCACTATTAAAGCCGGGAGCTACCCCCCATTCCACCATTGTACTCCGTGGTTCCTAGGGGCAAAGAGCCAGATCAGTCTTGGAACAGCCATCCTGAGGCTAGCTCTTCCCTCTGGCCTTCTTTCCAGATACTATCTTCAGCCAAGTGAGAACAGTCCACCTGGTTCATAATAGGAGCATTTATGTCCTGGGAAAGGCCCCAGGACAGAGCTGGAACCAGGCCACCACCACACCCCCCTGCCACCTTCCTGTTGTCAGACATCCTGTCGCTTGTGGTACCTGCCTAGCCCCTGAAGGCATTTGCATTTTGGATCCCTGGGTTACGTGATGACAGTGTTTATTCATTTTCCAGTCCATGACAAGTTTCTGTCCCCTAAACAGTTACCGCCTTTAAAATACAGCTTTTTAAAATAAGCCTACAGTTTATTTCCAAGACACTGGAAAGAATTCATTTTACCTTGGCATTCTGGAAAAGGAGCATTCCAGTTCCCCGTATCCAAGCATTGCAGCACACTTGCTCCCACCAGGAGAAAGCCCTCATCACAGGTGAAGCTGCAGGTCGACTGGTACCTAAAGGCACCAAAGGGATGGGAGCAGTCCACCTGGGCCTTGTTTGAGGCTGGAAGATACTGGCACTGCAATGCTAAGGAGTGAGGAAGTGAGAAAGTAAGGGAGTGAGGAAAGTAATAAACAAGTACTCATTGATTTCCACCCCTTAACTCTTTCTAGTGCCAACAAGAGGGATTTCTGAATTGGGCATGTTTAACCTGGAGGACGAGAAAAGTGTCATATAATCCCAATGCCACATGAAGGACTTTAGGAGGAAATGTTGAGCCATCGTTAAGCATTTGGCAATATGTATTCATAGTTTTAAAAATATCGTACTTTTGGACCCAAGAATCTATGCTAAGTATGTAACAAGATGCATATCAAAAATCAGTTCAGAGAATTTTTATCATGATATTATTTGTGAGAGCAAAATATCGAAAATGAACATAAATGCCACTAATTAGAGGCCAAAAATTAACTATCGTGGATCCATGAAAGGAATATGATATATTTCACCTTGGAAAGATATGGGAGGTGTCTCAATGCACAATGTCAAGTGAAAAAGCAGGATAAAAATTATATACACGCCATGATCTCAATCATATAATGCAGATGGCCATAAATGGAGAGAACACACGTATTCTATATATATTAAGTCTTTTCTCATTTTTAAAAGGGGAGCAATAGTTTTAACTACCTCATGGAGTTCGACTAAAATGCTCAATAAATATTATCTATCATTATTATTATTACTAATAGTAGTAGTAGCAGCAGCAAAAGTAGCAGTAATAGTCTTAAAATCATTATAGCTATGCATCCGATGCAGACCTTGAATGTCAGAGTGGAAAACGCTAGGAAGGCCTACCAGGGGAGTTATTGAAACCACATATCTAGATGCTTAAAAGAACAGCCAATTCTCTCTTTTGGGTGATTAGACATTTACCTGACTGGAGACAAGAATGTCTCCAGTGACCCCTAAAGACCCTCTCCTTTTAAGCATGTCAAAGGGCTCTCTGTGTCTTTGTCTCTCAGACAATACCTTCCCAGTACATCCCATTCCCCTCGCTAAGCGTCACCATCACGTTGTATGATGATCTATTCCTCTACTGCCGCACTTTTTTTTCAATTTTTTAACTGTAGTAAAATACACATAGCATAAAACTTATCTTTTACCACTTAACCATTTCTAAGTGTACATTCCAGTGGGATTAAGTACATTCATATTTTTGTGCAACTATCACCACCATCCATCTTCAGAACATCTAACAGCAGCTACCTATTCCTCCTCTAGGCCCCAGCAACAACCATTCCACTTTCTGTCTCAGTGATTCTGACTACTCTAAGTACCTCCTATATGTGGAATCATTCAGTACTTGTCTTTTTGTGATTGGCTTACTACACTCAGCATAATGTCCTTGAGATTCATCCATGTTGTAGCATATGTCAGAATTTCCTTCCTTTTTAAGGTTGAATAATATTCCATTTTATGTATGTATATACCACGTTTTTCTTATCCATTCATCTATGATGGACACTTGGGTTGCTTCCACATTTTAACTGTTATGAATAATGCTGCTATGAACATGGGTGTATACATCTCTCTTCAAGACACTACTTTCAAACCACTGCCTCATTTTAAAATCAGGTATACTTAGACCCAGGGTTCACATAAATTGCTTGGGATCTCACATGAAATGCCAATATTTTCATTCCTGGGACATAAATTCTGTGTGGGGTACCTCTTGTAAAAAAAAAAAAAAACTCGTGATTTCCCTATATCTCAGTTCTTCAAGAGCAAAATATTGAGAACATGAACTATTTAAAGGAGATCACTTTGTAAAATCAGATGAGAGACATATGATTTACAAGGTAATGTTATGATCATTATTTTACCTACATTTGTAAAGCTCATAGCAGTTTTTTAAATAAATTTATTATTTTATTTTATTTATTTTTGGCTGCACTGGGTCTTCGTTGCTGTGCGCAGGCTTTCTTTAGTTGCAATGAGCGGGGGCTACTCTTCGTTGTGGAGCATGGGCTCTAGGCGCCCAGGCTTCAGTAGTTGTGGTGTGCGGGCTCAGTAGTTGTGGCTTGTGGGCTCTAGAGCGCAGGCTCAGTAGTTGTGGCTCACAGATTTAGTTACTCTGTGGCATGTGCGATCTTCCCGGACCAGAAATGGAACCTGTGTCCCCTGCATTGGCAGATGGACTCTTAACCACTGTGCCACAAGGGAAGTCTCTCGTAGCATTTTTAAGCTTGCATTTACACACACTAATCCACAACCACTAGTGAGGCGGGTAAGGGAGATAATAGTACTCTTATTTTGCAGGTGACACTGAGTTTTAGAGAGACCAAATGCTTGTTGCCAGGAAATGACAGAACTGGACTAAATGTCTTGTCATTATCCTTCCACTGTTCCATGCTGTTCCTCATGCATAATTCTTTCCTCCCAGCGCCCCCTCCTTCCTGCCAACTCACGACATCCATGTCAGTCCATGCAGCCCTCGCCTTGCGTTTCAGGATACTGTAATGAACACATTACAGTTACACATTACCTCACTCACCACTTCATCCCGAGTGGCCACACAAAGGGCCTGGCACATAATAGAGTCTTAGTGAATGTTAGAATAATAAATGAATGACAGAACTAAATGCACACGCTGATGCCTTTAATAAGCTGAGAGGCAGGGAAGCAACGTTATGCTATCACAGTACCTTGACAGACTGGGGCTGGCGCTGTCCACTGTCCCAGATCAGCACATCGAACTGTGTCAGCTCCTCTCAGTGTGAAACCCTTAGCACAATGAAAGCTACAGTTGCTGTTGTACTGAAATGCTCTCGAAGACAGGGAGCAATCCATGCTTCCGTGGACAGGACTCTCCAGAGGCTCACAGGCAATGGCTAAACGGAAAAAGTGATTGTCTGATACTGGGCAGTAGAAGGGCTCAATTCTTTCTCAGAAGAGCCCCTTGAGAGATGCTCCATCTTTTCGACCCACACTGTCAGTACATGCAGAACCCTAAATCCTCCTTTTTCAAAAAGAGGTATCTGCCGGGAACACCTTGCCATGCCTCTGTTTACCTGGATCACTCACCTGCCCTTCAAGTCTCAGCTTAGACTTCACTTTCCTTAAGAAGCCTTCCCTGCCCACCCCAGCTTGGGCTAGAAGCTCTTCCAGTGTGCTCCCACAGCCCCTGTTCTTGAGCTGTTCATGCATTATTGTAATTCTGCCCCTCCCCTTAGACGGCAATCTCCTTGAGGCTGGTGTCATTCATCCAGAGTTGTATTCCCAGAGCCTGGAAGTGTTTCGGACATTGAAGGTGCTCTTTAGATATTTATTGGCAATATTTGTGAAATTGGATCTGGAAGGAGGAGATATAGAACGGACTGGACTTTTAAGGAAAAAGCTGGAACAACCTACCTTATTGTTGGCACTCTAATACCGAGCCCTATAAAATGATCCTGAAAGAGCCTTGTCTCTTGAACACAGGATGTTATCCTAAACAGACTTCAATTGCCAAGTGAGTGCAGCCCAAGGTCAGTTCCTGAGCACAATTAAGCCCCGAGTGACCTCAGTTCTGATAAAGACTGGCTTCCTCCTGCTTTTCCTTGACAAAGCATGTCATCTCCAGGATACTTCTGGAGTTTATCAGAGTATAAAGATTACCTGTACACTGTGACCTTAGACCTCTGTTTTTTACAGAATCGGGGCATTTAAGAACCAAAGACCCTCTAGTGTTTCTCTCTTACTTGGCAGATGAGAAAAGTGAGGTTCAGAAATTTTAAATGACATCCCTAAGGTCTTATATGTAGACAGTAGTAGAGCTGGGTTTATAATCCAGGTCTCCCGGAAATTCCCTAATCCAACATTTAATTTCCCCCATATCCTAGTCCCCATTTTTGCTTTATAAGATGAAGGTGTGAGGCAATTACACAGAATTCAGTTTTGTGGTATTAGCTAACTGCCTAGAATTGTGTCATAACCTCTTTTTCAATGCAGTGTTCCTTTGATCCTTTGTCAAAGGCTACCACTGAGGGCTATGATGAGCAATCTCTCTCTGTGTCCTAACAGCCACTCTTCTGACTCCACCTGAAGTATAGGAAGGACACTGACCCACAGCTTCTATACACCAATGAGGCAGGGAGGGAAAAAAGAGGCAGAAACAAAGGCTCTCTGCGAGGTACATTATACAAGCTATTTAATTGTATACTTTTTATATACTTCATCCTCATTGAAGCTCCTTGCAATCCGTAGCTCATTTCATGGAGGAGAAAACCATGCCTCCCGGACGCTGAACAACCTGTTTCAGTGCCAGAGCCTGGAGGAGGTCATCCTGATGTTAAGAGCCCTTGATCTTTCCACCGTGCTGTGACTCCTTCCCGGTGCACTGGGGGCTGCTAATGAAAAATCCTACCCTTGAAGGTTGGCAAGGGTGCAGTCCCCCAGCCAGGGCCAGTGCAACAGAGTGTGTCGCAGCCCCTCACGCGATGGTCAGGTTCACATTCAAATTTGTAGCTGGAGCCATTGCAAAGGCAGTGAGGGGATGGACACAGTCCAGGGTTCCTTTGCTAGGGGCTTCCGGGAGCTGACACTGCGTAGCTGGAGAGAACAACCAAGGACAGAGAGAAAGGTACTAAGGAAGGAGAAAAACCATGCCCACAGCTAGAGAGCAATGGTGAATCCATCTCTGGAAATCCAGGTGGCGCTGGGAATATGTAAGGTTCAGGAGACCCTAGTGATGTTTGTCCAGACTTGTATGTAGTACCAGCCTTCAGGGGGGCCTAAATCTCTTTAAAATAAAAGACTCCTTCAAGCTTTTTCTAATGTCCGTTATTCCCTTTATTGCTATAAACCTGTCCTGGTATTTCTTCTAGTGTCTACTTACAGATGTAGATGCTATCCTTTCCCTCTTACGTGAAATTTATGAATGAGGTCGTTCTGAAATTGCTTGAGGGCAGTGAGTTTTGGGGAAAGGAGGACTTTTAAATTTTGTTTAAAATAAGTAGTAAAATCAGCCTCTTTTTTTTTTTTCTAGAGCCTGACACTCTTTTCCTATCCCAGATGAACACAATCTAGCTGACTGGTAGGTCAAAGGAGAGTCAAGTTGTGGTGATTCAGGCCAGTTTCTCCATAAGCTAGCCAGTTTCATCTGTGCTC
The DNA here is from genome assembly GCF_005190385.1 of Monodon monoceros. Taxonomy (NCBI): domain Eukaryota; kingdom Metazoa; phylum Chordata; class Mammalia; order Artiodactyla; family Monodontidae; genus Monodon; species Monodon monoceros. The sequence goes on along the minus strand of NW_021703774.1, from coordinate 57,667,261 downwards.
CCATCAAGAACCAGGTGCAGTGGACATTATACATCCCCAACTGCCTGAAACTCACCTTGACACACTGGAGCTGGGGCTGTCCACACCCCCGAGGCTGTGCACTGCACCACCTCTGGCCCAACTAATGCAAATCCCTCTTCGCAACTGAAGCTGCAGCTGGACTGGTGCTGGAATGCTTTTGCAGAGTGGAGACAGGTCATGCTTCCTTGCTCAGGAGACGTCAGGGGTGGGCACTGGACAGCTAAAAACAACCACAGAATAATGGCATGAGACCTTAGATTATGCCTAGCACCTTGGAAGCTTTGAGATGCTGCAACAGCTGTCTGCATCTTCCCAAAGTGTCAGGCAGGTGATGAACTTTGGTGGTTAAATGGTACTTTCAATAGCTGTTTGGAAAGATCCAAGCATCCTTTTGTTGTTTACTTTTTAAAGAAGCAAGGTAAAATGATCAAATTAACAATACCCAACCCCTAAATCATTACTGTACTCTGTTCACTTTGCAATTAACAAAGGGAGAAGGACGCTTTTGTATTGCTTTTGCCTGAGAATCAAGAGCTAAACTGACTACCTCACTCCACAGATACAAAATCATGAAAATTAAAATTAGTGTTACTCTGGTTGATGGGTAATAGTCGTCAGCAGAATTTCCCATCTAACGTAGATCCCCATCCTTTCCCTTGTCTATTTTTTTTTTTTTTTTGCGGTACACGGGCCTCTCACTGTTGTGGCCTCTCCCGTTGCGGAGCACAGGCCCCGGATGCGCAGGCTCAGCGGCCATGGCTCACGGGCCCAGCCGCTCCGCGGCATGTGGGATCTTCCCGGACCGGGGCACGAACCCGTGTCCCCCGCATCGGCAGGCGGACTCCCAACCACTGCGCCACCAGGGAAGCCCTCCCTTGTCTTTTAAATGGGGGAAGCTTGTTCTTTCTTTGCGGGCGGAAAGACAATGTCAGGTTTGCTAAAAGCTGAGCTGTTTGTATAACCCACCCAAACGCATCTCCCTGGACTTCTAACCCAACCCGTTCATCTTTAGCTTTGTATTGGTTACATCTTGGGAAATAATCATTCTTTCACTGGTTTTTATTCCCAACAAGCAAAATTAGCCTGAAAGAGTTCTCTTTGTTTTACTGCCTTTTCATTTCCCTTTTACCTTTTGAGATCTGGGGAGGAAATGCTCTCTCTAAGAATAAAGTGTTTTAACACAGAGTGTGTGTCTCTGACAACTTGAGTGAGGCAGACTGACAGATGGTAGAGAGAGGCCCTAGGACTAGCCTTTACTCACTGGAGCAACTCCAACATGATTTTCTCCCTGGCATCGCCTCTAGCACAAGACCAAGGACCACAATACTATCAACAAAATAGTGGCCTCACCATATTCACATTCTGGTCCATAGAATCCAGGGTAACAGGAGCAGGTGTAGTTTCCGATGGTCTCAATGCACTCTCCTTGCTTGCTGCAGGACATATCCTGGCAGGAGGCTGTGTGGTTACAGAAGGGTCAGAATCATGGGCATTCCCAGGAGGTGTGAAGAAAAGCTGGACTCTTATTCCAAGTCACAGACTTGGTCCCACTTGGGTAAGCTTGATCTAGCCAGACAACAGAAAAACCACAGCATCCCATGGAGAGCCAGCTTGTTCCCTGTGAAGGACACTGTCGGAGCCTGCTGGAGCATTCCCTGGCTTCTATTTGAGGCTGCATTTCGTGTTGCCTGAAGAGGGGTTGCCATGTGCGGACACAGAGGGACAAATAGAGCCACCAATACCTGTGTAGACAGTGAAACTCCTCTGTGTGGTACAAAATAGTTGTGGCTTTTAACTAAGTGCGTTCATAGAGTTGTATTATTATGGAAACTCCTATGACAGATATCACAGCATGGAGGTTAGGAACCAGGGGTGGCAGGGGTCATGCATACATAGTCAGAATCCACGCTCCACTCCCTAATATTATGTGGCGTCAGGCAAGTTACTTCTTTGAGCCCAACCTGCCCACTGTTAGGGCCAAAGCTCTTCCATCTTTGGTCTAAGTCTATGCCCGACACCACATGGCGGAGGAGCAGAGGACCTGAATGAGATGTTTAAGACCTACTCATGGTCAAGGACAAATGACCTTATGGGGAGCTGTGTCACAAGTCTAAATATGCCAGATTTAGATGGTACAGAGATGACTGACCTGCCAGGCCCTCCTCACTAAGTCTATGCCACTTGGGTGACAGCACAGAGAAGGGGCAGAGTTTCTTTCCTGTAAGAGACTTGTTGAGGGTGTATGCACTATGCCCTTGGTGGTAGATTAGTATTAGAACTGATACCATGAAAGCACTGAGAGTGTTTTCATTGATGAGGTCATAGCTGGGAGCAAGGTCTGTGGCTGGACTCTTTTCTAGTGGTGTTTCCTAAGCCCAGCCAACCATTGGTCTACATTGGGGTCTATCACAAGAGGAAATCCATATGTCACATAGCAGATTGTGCTATTTGGTCTCTATATTCCCTCTTAACCCTGAGATGCTGTAGCTCTGTAAGCCATGCAGTGTCCTACAGCAGGAAGTTCCAATGGCAGCCAGTGAGTTTGGTTAAGCTGCACTGAACCACTGGGAAGGGTTCCAGGTAAAGAGAAGATGCAGGAAGCAACAGGAGTTCCTAAATGGAAGTTCGGTCCATGTCTTCCACCCTATTCACCTTGACCCACCAGTGCCTTACAGTAATACCTGCCTGCCCTATGCTCTCAGAGCATAAAAATTTTGTTCTAACTGTAGCTTCCTCAGGGTCTCAGAACTCTAGGAATGGCAAAACAGCCAATGTTCTGCATTCTATTCCATTTCAGGGTTTCCAGGCAGGTTAATAACTTATCTATTTCTTGGATCTCCAGGAAAGAACATAATGGTGATTCAATGAATCAATCTTTTTTTTGTTTTCCTTGACACCTTGTTCTGAGATCTAAGAAATCCTGACATTAGGGAATTATTCCAGCTTGTTTTTTCTGTTGCAGTGTAGTGTACCTATCTATTTCTCATCTATCTCCCACAGAGGACTGATGGTTCCCTACATTCTTTACATCTTGGATGGCAAAATGGCAATCAATGCCTAGAGTATCGTATTAGTGGAGGTGGAAGCCAACTGCGTTCGGGTGAAATTGTACCAATTAGTGATGCCTGCCATTGTTGCAGGCTAGAAGAGTGGCCTTGTTCATTATCATTCATGCCAGTAATTTGCAATCTCGTTTCTTCCTTGCAAGCTTTATTGAGGAAGACTGTCTTGCAGAAATGGAGGCTGAAGTTTGAGTGGGGAGGGGAAGCAGTGGCATATTGGAACATCTCGTGGCAGCCAAGATAATCTGATCAGGACAGTTGTAGGGAGGCATAGCCCAGGAAGGGTAGGGAGCTGACTGAGAGAGCAGTAGGATGAGCTAACACTCTCGTAATGTCCACCCTGGCCTATAAAGGACAGGTCATTATTTTATTTATTAAATATAATAATAAGTTATTTGTAAAACGAGATCTGACTACATGACAATGCGTGTATGGATATGCTTCCCCTCAGCTAGGAGGCTGTATGAGGAGAGGGAGAAAGTACAGGGAATACTCTATACTCTGTATTCTGTTCCATTATTGTTGAGGGCTTCTGAGGGGAGGTGTTTATAATCTAACAAATTTAGAACATACATAGCAGAGTGTGGCATCTGTAAGATGATTTATTGAAGAAGAAGCTTCAGAGTATTCAGGACTCTCTTGCCCAGGGCAGTCCATACTCTCCCTAGCTACAGTGTTTGTATGCTACCCAGGGCAAGGTGGGCTCCTCTGGATGGGAAGCCACATCAGAAAGATGGAATCAGTTCTGGCACGAGGCGCATGACCACAGGACGACCAAGCTTTCACGCAGGTCTGCTTACTCTGGAATCTGGAGAGTGGAGAATCAAATATACTCACAGGATCTCACCTTCAGTTACCTCTTCCCTTTCCTCACCCCTCATCCCCTACCAAAGTCCAATGGACCTGGAGATATGTTGCTGTTGAAGGGAATCTGTAAAGCACTGTCATCCTTGGTCATGTTCTCAGATTGCCTCCTGAGAATGTTGAGCAAAGAGTATGGTTGCATATGTGGCTAAAAATACCACCTTTGGAGTAAACATGAGTTTGAAACTGGCTCCATCATCAAGGAACTTAGAATCTTGGGTAGGTTCTTGAATAGCTCTGAGCCTTTCCCTCATCAGCAAAATGAGGGCAGTAGAAGGAGCTGATTGATGAGGTTCTCATGAGGACTAAACGCAACTAATACTAAATAGACTAATGACACATGAACTAATAGTAATGCCTGGAACATACTGGTGTTCGGTAGGTATTAGTTACAACTGTATCTCCTAGAGGCAAGGCCAAGTTCCCTCTCAACTTACACAGTCTCTTATGCTAGGGCACAGTGGTACAAAAAAGCTCTGGACATAAATTTTAGGAGACAAATCTCCTGAGCATCTATTTTATCAATTATAAATTAGAAGGGTGGACCAGATGATATTAACATTTCCTTCTGGCTTCAAAAGGCCAGTTTTCTCTAATCCTGAACTTATATTCTTCAAGGTGCTCAACAATGCTGCTTGATTGACAGTTTACTCTTTGTTTTCATGTCCCTGACTTTGAGACTCAATGTTATTGACTCAGGGGCTATATTAATGAGCCAGGGAAGGCATTTTTTATAAACAGTCGGATTTCAGAGCAGAGAAGGCCCTACCTGTATAGCACAGTGCCCGCTTTTTTTTCCCACAGGGCTCATCATTCCACTTGCCGGGGGCTGACAAACTCTTGATGTAGATCTCCACGCAGTCCTGGTTGTTCTTCTTGTTGTTGGGCTCGTTGTCAGCCCAGTTCTCAGCCTCCTCAGTGAGAGTCTTTTTGGTTCCCACCCAGGTCCATTGATTGTTGATCTTTCGGATCCCAATCCAGTAGTAAGAACTGTAGTAAGGTATGGCCTCATTGAGGTAAGCAATCTCATTTTTATTCTGGATAGCTACTAAATCCGTGTAGTACTTCTGGCAGAATGCCCGGGAATAATTCCATGAATACGATTTGTTGCTGTAGTGATAGGTCCATGCTGCCACTTCTTTCTGGTTAATTAGCTCTAAGTAAAGGAAAGTGTGGGTCAGGTTAGCACCTCATTAGCACCCCTAATGAGAAGGAGATTGTGAGCATAAGTACACTTCTGTGTAGTCAGATGAGTTTGACTAGAAGACAAATACCAAAACCATGACCGTTTTATGTCTAATCTAGTTGTTTTAAGGAAAAAGAGTGGTTTCCATCTTTTACTTGAGAGTATACATGAAGTCAGAATAAGAAAATGTCCTCTTCTGAGGATCCTTGGTATTCAAGAGCTGGAACCATAGGATACCAGAGTTGGAAGGGACCGTAGAGGTCATCTAATCTTCTCCTTTTATGAATGGAGGAGACATTGAATAATGTGCCCAAGCCCAGAGTAAATGACATGTAAAATGTCTCAATGGCTGCCTCATATCTCCAGGTGCTACCTCTTCACGGGGAAAGTAAGATGCTTTATGATGTGGCACCTACCTGCTGGTGCAGCCTCATCACCCACCATATTTACTTTTTTAGCAAAACGTTAAGTCCCACTTCCATGCCTTTGCACGTGCTCTTGCTGCTTTTCTGGCTGCCATGCCCGCTGAGGCGTGGTAACCTTCCTCCCCTATTTTCCTGACTTCTCCAGGTGGGCTTGGTATTCAGCTCCCACTGCGACCTTCTCTGTCTCCACCTCCCCTACTGCCATGTATTGCAGCATCTGTCTATATGACATGGGTCGCATGTGCTAGATTTTGAATCCTGATGGTGGTCTCTTTTTACCCCTGGATTCTTAACACCAAGCACGGAGCCTGGCACTTAACAGGCATTCGCTCCATACTTGTTGGGTGAAACACAACAGGTTTGTGGCAGAGGCTCATTGTACCTCCCGGTTTGCAATCTTACACTTCATCCCACTGCTCTGGGCTGTTTCCCTTCGATAAATTACTTCCTCCATCTCTGCTTACTCACTTGTTAAAACAGAGCTTAAAACAGGCCTTTTAAAGGGATGTTTGTGAACTCAAATGAAATAAAGAATGTGCCCCTTAAAGGTATAAAGGGTATTATGATGCGAGGTATTGTTATCCTAGCCGGTGGGAGTTCACCCCAGCCAGAAGAGGCCAGTTCCCATGTGAAGAGGTGTACAATGTAAGCAATCAAACCTGGAAATGGCTCTATTTCCTGTTTATAAAGTCTTGTTTCTATTCAACCTTCTTCCCTGCTGCCCACAAGAGGGTCGTTTCCATTTGTCCCTCCCTCACAGGCACCTCTGTGGCATTTTTTTGCCTGAAGACTTAATTCTGATGTCACCAGGGCTGCATATTGGCTTGCATGGCCTCTAGGCAATTTTGCCTTTGGAGTTCCCTTCCTCGATAATAAAATATTAAAAACTGTATTTTCTAACTGCACTGGTATAAAGATGAACATATTAGTATTATACACTAAAACATTTTGGGGGGGCCTAGAAGGAAATGATTTTTAAAGAAATTAAAGCATTTTTACGGGTCCCTAAAAGTAATGTGGGCCTGTGTCTATTGAGTCTAATGGATAAATTGGCCCTGGGTATATATGTGTACGGTCTTCCTGAAGCCTTTTCTACCAATAGGATGGTGTCAGGTGCACTTTTCCTCCAGGAATGTGGGCTTGAACTGTTTTCTAATGCCGCATAACAACCGGCTACCATCCTTAACTTCTCCCATTTGGAGAAGTCACCCTAATCACTGAGGGCCAGGTGAAGGGTTAGCATAAACTTTACCAGAGATGAGGGCACCGAAGCAAAAGAGTTGGGTGGTTCTGAAGACCACTCTCTGAAATCTCCAGTTCCAGATGGCTTTTAGGCAGCTGGCCTGTAATAAGAAAAGAAAACTTCCTTTTAGTATCCATGTGCAATCACTGTGGCCAAACAATTCTAGTTAATAATCATGGTATTGAGTTACAATCCTGCCTGTTTCCATTAGGGGGTGGCTCAAGCCTTCTACTCCCTTTTTATTTCTCACTGCTCTGCTTGAGTCCTACCCCAGTTGGACACTGCACCAAGGCTCAGGACAAAATTCATTTCTTCATTCATTCAACAAATATTTATTGAGTAACTACTTTGTGCCACTAGTATTTGCTTTTCTGACATATTTTGTAATATGTATGTAAATAAACACTGTCATTATTATTATGCAATAATTTCCCTTTAAGAACTGGTATGCCATACCCAAGAGTACTAAGAAGTCACACAGAAACTCCATGATCCATACAGTTGTCTGACCTATACTTTGATGCACAGAGCATCAACTAATTGTGCTGTGCTATGTCATCTATCCTGTATTATTGACCTATGTTTTCTTTTCTTGCTTTATCATTTCAGCATATATCTATAATATTATCCAATGCTTAATGTATACATGTATATATACATACGTATTTAATTTTTATTAATATATGAATAATAAACTTATTTCCCTTGGATCTATAGCAAGTATGATTTCTCATGAGCTCCCTTCTGTTGGGATTTCATCAAATCTATTAACATTTTTAAAGCGTTTTTAGACAAATAAGTTCTGTAAATGTTCATCCAACACCCTCATGTTACACATGAAAATACTGAAGGTTGAAGAGTCTAAAGTAACATTCAAAAGGACAGAAGCAGAGCCTGACTTTGAAACAAGAGCCTTTTCCACTTTACTTTCTTACTTTTGTAGACCTCCAGGCTTTCGAATCCATGCTTCGTTGTTGTCGATGATAGAGTATGTGACATGACCAAGCCTAGCTGCCGCATCTGTACTCATCCAGAGCTACCCCAATATAACCACCAACATAAAAATTGTGCGTTTGCTTTGCAACTGAAGCTTTATTGCTCTTCCAGCCAGATTGCTACCCCAGACCCTTCCCATATAGAAATTCTCAGTTGCCACAGCTGGGCTCCAGAGATGGATGATGTAGGCTGTATGGGGAGGGTGGGTGGTGGTAGTGTGCGTGTGCACGTGCACAGTGCATATACACTGTTGACTACAGCCAGACCAGACAGTGAGGTGGATACCACTCAGATCAGTGCAAGTCTCCCAGACAGTGGGGTTATCTTTGTATAAGCAGCCTGGCACTTTTCCATCTAGGAGTTTCTGAATATTGGCTTTAATAAGCAGGCACATTTTGTGTTCTTATGAACTAGGACACTGATCAACTGGCCTCTGCAGGACCTATTATCAAACACTGGGAGTATAATAATGTTATGATTTATGGTGCTGTTTATTTGCACAGGAAGCATGGTGATAATCCCTTAGCGGAAACTTAATCCCATGGAACTCTCTGTGGATTGTATTATATCACCAGCTATTATTAGTACCATATTTCTATTCAGTACCCAAAGAGTACCATGCCAGGTTCTATAGCAGAGATCTTTAAATCAGAATGAGCCTGGCTTCCCAAGGGGTACACGGACAAGGAAGATTTAAGTAAATCTGTGTTCAGATTCTCAACTCCAACATGTGCACTTTCCTAAAACCAATCTGACTACAAATGTGTCCTTCTCCCATTTTGTAAAAGAAATCATACCTTTTATAACTTGACTCTTATTTATCATTGCCTCTGTATGTAAAAAATCAGTGGGTGTGCCAAACAGAGACCATCCAAAATATTGGTTTAGATCTTGACAACTTGAATGCTTCAAATGATAGTGTAACAAATCTGTTTCAAGTCCAGGGGTTTCCATTTCTCTCTTTTCATCAGCTTTGATGAAGACCCACTTAAGTTGTCAGATGCTAGACCATTGACTACATGTTGATAATACATCACTATGTAATTTGGGACATGAAACTTGGAAGGAATTCAAAGAATTGAGAGACATTGCTATAATAAGCTTCCATTTCCATTTACTTAGTCATATGAATAAAAGTCCTTAATGCTTAAAAATCCTCAAAAAACGAAATTTAGGAATAGAATTGATGCTGAACTTGTTTGATTGTATCAATAAATAATATTCATACAAGGTTACATGAATAGGGAAAAAGCCCCTCTTCTCATGTAGAGATGCATCTTCAACGGCATTTTAAATAGGGAAGTTTAAATTACTTATCAAAATTTGTAGTATGTTTATGCTATTTTACTTAATTGTGCACTAAAAGTAATTGTCATGGTAACTCAGTCAAAAAGGTGAAAAACTTAGCAGAGATTTATGGTTTCAGAAAATTGCATCTTTTACATTTCAACTTAATTATGTTTTTATTTGTGTAAAGAAGTATGATATAGTGATCAATAAAATACTTTAACCTTAAAAATGAATTAAATTCTGTAGAGGAAGTGAAATAGAAATAGGTATTAAAGAAGAGAAAATGAATAATATAAAATTCCCTATTATTAGAAACTAGTTTATGTTTTTTAAAGTGATAAGTGTTATCAGATCACTATGGTATTTTATTCCATTGGACAAATTCTAGGAAATGATGTTATATTTATTTACTGTAAAAGGCCAATCTTTATAATGTACTGGAAATTCCATCTTTTATTTAAAAACTTACGATGAAAAATTTTAGCTCTCCACTTAGAAAGGTTCAAGAGGTTATTTAGTTTTTCAGGATTTTTTTGGAGGTACAGAAGCACAACTATTGCTGGTGAAGAGCACAGCAGTGTAGCCTAATGAAGAGGACCTCAATATTTGCCTTTGAAACTCTACTGCGTTTCTTCTCGGGTAGATTGGAGGAGGATCGCAGTGTTTTTAATCTAGTGGTGCTCTTCCTGTGCCCTTAGAAAGTGGTTTTCTTCCTGTAGAGAGTATTTCTAGGGGTTTCTCTGGCTTTGGGACCAGCTCAAGGAAGTGTGTTGGGACAGTGACCAGGTGAGGCTCCTATTTCCCTACCTCCATTCCCAACTCCTCCCACTATCCCAACAGAGCTGTTTTATGTTTTAACTTGTTTGTTTAAACTTTTCAGTATGGTTTGGTTTAAACAAAATAGAGAGAGAGAGAGAGTGCTAGTTTTGAACATTTTAAGGTTTTAGAGGACTGGTAAGTGCTTCTGATCAAGACACAATATCTAAGAAAGGAAAATGCAAGTCATTGTGTGTCCCCGACTTTAATCTGACCATACTTTTCTGTTTTTAAAAATCAAATACCAAGAATCACCTCTCATAGAATGTTTGAGAGCTGTAGGAAACCGTAAAGATTACTCCAAATCAATTAGGCATTTCTCCAGCATTCTTCAGCAGGTCTTTTGGACCATGGATGCTCAAGATGGGACCGCCATCACTGCCTATCACTGAGACTCAGCGAATTGAGATGATTTGCCGAAGCTTCCGCACCAGAATGTATATTGGGTTAAGACAGTGATTCTTATTTTCACAGAACTCGTGTACTCCTTTGAAAGTCTGATAAAAGCCATAGTCAGGATTCTTTTTTTAAAAAATTGCAGGCTTGCCACTTTTTAGACAATTTCAGAAGGTTCATGGACCCCAAGTTCAAATCTCTGTGTTAACTATAAGGCAGCACCTTGACTCACTGGCAACGGACAAGGGTTTTGTGTGTGGGTGTGGAGGACGAATGATGCTTAAAAATCTTCATTCGAGTAATAATTTCCCTCTGAAACTTCCTTGGGGTGGGTAAGCCTTCTCACATCTGCCCCTGCTCTCAGTGTCATCTTTAGGACAGGGGTCTACATTGGTGAAGAGTTAAGAACTCTGTCCTGGTGTTTGTTACTAAACAAGTTAAGTGTTGAAACACAAGGAAATGCCTCTCTAGAGGAGCAGCCGTGTGCTCTGCTAATTTTTACTTTAATGTTCTTTGGCAACCTGCTTCAAACTGGAAGTCACTGGGAAGGAGTCTGAGATGGGGTTATTAGAATAACATCCTGTGCTTGTGTAAACCTTCATGAAGGCTGCTTTGCACCGTGGTAATCTTTAATTTTACTTTTCAAATAACTAAAAGTGATTGCAGGGTGAAGAGAGAGGCAGAGACAAAGTAGAAGGAGCCAGAAGTGTTTTTCCCTCGACCTTTGCATAGAAAGAGGTAGTAAATGCCAGTAGGAATCCCATGGCTGCCAGCATTCTGGGTGGCTTATAAAGTAGGCAGGAATTGTACCATAGAAAGGCGATGGGGGGGCGGAGTCAACATGGCATACTATGAGGATGTGGAATTCGCATCTCTGCACAACTAGGGCACCTACCAGGCACCGGTGGGGGACCACGGATACATAAGGGGACGGGAGGAACCCCCAGCAACCGGGTAGGACATGGTGCATTGGGGGGAGTGTGGGGGGAGGAGTAGTGGAGGCGGGACAGGACTGGTGCCCCTGCGGGGCGGCTAGGGGAGGGGAAGGGATCCCACACCTGAAGGGGGAAATTGGGGGACCATTGGGAGGGCAGAGGATCAAAAGGGAGCATGGCCAGTTTTCCCCTGCCCACTTGGGCCCCCGGGAGCCTGTTGAGATCCCAGGCCTGATCCTCTGCCCACCTAGGCCCCCTCCAGCCACGCGGGTCCTGAGGGAGTGGAAGGGAGGGAAGGGGGAGCAAAAGTAAAGGCCAGACCTCCGGGACCCGGACCCCTGAGGGGTGGCTGGGGGAGGGGAGGAGTTCCTACACCCAGCGGGACCCACCCACGGTTAGGGGTCCAGCGGGATGGGGGAGACCCTGGGAGGGGGATGGTGGTGGAGGGGCGCAGAGGGACAGAAGGGAAAGCAGCCAGAGCTTTCCCTGTCCGCATAGGCACCGGGGAGCCTGTTGGGCTCTCAGACCTAATCCTCTGCCCTCGGAGCCTCCCGCAGAGCCCAAGACCCGCCCCTACACCCCCACCCAGGGCCCTACCTCTGCACTCGGAGACCCCCTCTGCGACGCCCTCCAATGTGCTGGGCCTAAACCCCACCCACACACCCTCACCCAGGACCTTGTCTCCAAACTGGGCAACTCCACACTCCAGTGCTCCACACTCCCCTTCCGCACAGGTCCTAAGCAGAGGCCCCGCCCCATGCTTGAACTCGCACTGCTTAGGCCCTGCCCCCAAGGCCTTTTCCGGCTGCATGGGTCCTGAGCCTAGGCCCCGCCCACCCCTAAGGGGTGCTACTGGCACAAAAACAGAAATATAGATCAATGGAACAAGATAGAAAGCCCAGAGATAAACCCACGCACATTTGGTCACCTTATCTTTGACAAAGGAGGCAAGAATAAACAGTAGAGAAAAGACAGCCTCTTCAATAAGTGGTGCTGGGAAAAATGGACAGCTACATGTAAAAGAATGAAATTAGAACACTCCCTAACACATACACACAAATAAACTCAAAATGGATTAAAGACCTACATGTAAGGCCAGACACTATAAAACTCTTTGAGGAAAACAGAGGCATAACACTCTATGACATAAATCACAGCAAGATCCTTTTTGACCCACCTCCTAGAGAAATGGAAATAAAAACAAAAATAAACAAATGGGACCTAACGAAGCTTAAAAGCTTTTGCACAGCAAAGGAAACCATAAACAAGATGAAAAGACAACCCTCAGAATGGGAGAAAATATTTGCAAATGAAGCAACTGATAAAGGATTAATCTCCAAAATTTAGAAGCAGCTCATGCAGCTCAATATCATAAAAACAAACAACCCAATCCAAAAATGGGCAGAAGACCTAAACAGACATTTCTCCAAAGAAGATATACAGGTAGCCAACAAACACATGAAAGAATGCTCACCATCACTAATCATTAGAGAAATACAAATCAAAACTACAATGAGGTATCACCTCACACCAGTCAGAATGGCCATCATCAAAAAATCTACAATCAATAAATGCTGGAGAGGGTGTGGAGAAAAGGGAACCCTCTTGCACTGCTGCTGGGAATGTAAATTGATACAGCCACTATGGAGAACAGTATGGAGGTTCCTTAAAAAACTACAAATAGAACTACCATACGACCCAGAAATCCCACTACTGGGCATATACCCTGAGAAAACCATAATTCAAAAAGAGTCATGTACCAAAATGTTCACTACAGCTCTACACACAACAGCCCGGCCATGGAAACAACCTAACTGCCCATCATCGGATGAATGGATAAAGAAGATGTGGCACATATATACAATGGAATATTACTCAGCCAGAAAAAGGAACGAAATTAAGTTGTTTGTAGTGAGGTGGATGGACCTAGAGACTGTCATACAGAGTGAAGTAAGTCAGTCAAAGAGAAGAACAAATACTGTACGCTAACACATATATATGGAATTTAAAAAAGCGGTACTGATGAACCTAGTGGCAGGGCAGGAATAAAGACGCAGATGTAGAGAACAGACTTGAGGGAACAGGCAAGGGGGACGGGGAAGCTGGGATGAAGTGAGAGAGTAACATTGACATATATGCACTACCAAATGTGAAATAGATAGCTAGTGGGAAGCAGCCACATAGCACAGGGAGATCAGCTCGGTGCTTTGTGACCACCTAGAGGGGTGGGATAGGGAGGGCGGGAGGGAGGGGAGGCTCAAGAGGGAGAGGATATGGGGATATATGTATACATATAGCTGATTCACTTTGTTGTACAGCAGAAACTGGGAGGGGAGGCTCAAGAGGGAGGAGATATGGGGATATATGTATACATATAGCTGATTCACTTTGTTGTACAACAGAAACTAACACAACATTGTAAAGCATTTGTACTCCAATAAAGATGTGAAAAAAATTTAAAAAAGAAAGAAAGAAAGAAAGGTGATTCTGTTCTCCTGTCTATGTTGTAGACCACAGCCTTGCACTTTTAGAGGCACAACCTACAGTGTCCCTCCCTAGACCCTCTGTCCTCTGCCTAGGCCCTGTCTGATTTCTCTCCTTCCTTTACAGTTCAGTTTCTTAATTTCCTTGCCTCCCCTTTCCTCTCCAGGCCCCAGTCCCACCAGACTACACAACCGCTCCTTATGACTTTACCCCTGACTCCTAATTACCAAACCCAATGAAGTCTTTCCATCATTATCTCCCTTGACCTTTCTGCAGCAATAAATATTACTATTTCCTTTTGCTTAAAATGCTTCCCTTGGTTCTTCTCTCGTTTCTTTTCTGACATCTTGAGCAACTGTTCCGAGTCTTCTCTTGAATCCACATCAACCGTCTTGCAGAGGTAGAGATAGAGATTCCCCTGGGTTCCTACTTCCCTGGCCCTATTCTCTTATCACTCTTCTGCTTTTCTAGGGCCTCCTTATGGTCGTCTGTTTGCCAGTGGCTCTCCATCAGCATCTCCATCCCTGACTTTCCTCCTGAGCATGAAGTCTGCAATCCAAATGCAAAACAAACATAGGAGCACACGCGGCTGGAGGCAGCTGCTGGCAGAGGCTTCTCAGGGCAAGGGGTATGACTTACTCATGTCTGAACCCTAGCCATAATAGAGAGCATATGCTTAATCCTTAGTAAATATGTTATAGACGAATGAATGAATAAGTGAAAAATGGCAAGGGAATGACTGAAAGTAAGACAGAGGCGTGCTGAATGGGAAAATGTTGAAGAAATATGTGATAATTAGAACTAAGCACAGTATGGGTACAGCAGTGATCGTATCAAATGTAAAAGTGTATTATGATTAGGTAGAAGAGTATAATACGGCTGTGCAAAAAAAAAAAAAATGTTCTCGGCACTTGGTCTCATTCTCTTTGAGTATGAGAGAAACAAGGGGCATGATGGCTCACATCCCATGTGAGAGAACAAAGGAGAAGGACTCAAACTCCATGCGGGTGGCAGATGGGGAGAAGTGGAGGAGAAGTGGGGGAATCAGGACCTATCATAGCTGGTGTGTCTCAGGAAAGCCTGGAGAGGCATCAAATAGTGGCAGCTCTTAGAAGAGGGAGAGGTGAAGGCAAATTCCATGTAACTCTCTGGAGTGGGTGTGTCCCTTTGAAAGGCTCCAGCACCGAAGAAGGCTCATGTAAGGGATACATGTTCTTATGAACAGACAGTATCACTGGCCCTGAGCCCCATAAGCTACCTGCCCACAGAGACCTTGAAGTCCTCCATCAGGTGGGACCAGGGAGGGAAGACCAAGGATCCCTTCGCATCAATCTGCCATCAAATCCTATTGACTTTACCTTCTGATGAGATACCTGGACATTCTGCAGATTTCCACTTTATTGCTGCAGCATTAATTCAGACATTATCATTTCCTTCCTGGACCAGAGAAATCATCTTGTCACTGGTCTCTTCTCCTCAAGATTACCCATCTCCAGTTCTTTATCTCTAATGCTGTCTGAATGATATTCCTAACACAAAATCTGATCATATTGCTTCACTACTTAAAATCCATCAGCTGTTCCTACTCCCTGAGCAGTACATACCAGCTCCTTAAGATGACACTGTGAGGCTCTTCAAGACGAGACTTCTTCCTACTTGTCTAGTCCCATCTCCTGCCATTACTCCTCAATTACACCCTGCCCCCACCACAATTCTACGGTGCATTTATAACACGACATCTTGTACTTTCCAGAATGCACAGTATGTTCCCCATGTTCTCTTTATGCCCAGGGCACCCTCTCCTTCTGTGGATGCCTAGCTCTAAAAGTCCAAGAGTCTCCTCCTCAAAGGAGCCTTCCCTATTACCAATCCCTTCCTCCCTACTCCAAGATAGGCACGCCCTTGTTATTGCCTGTGTTCTTTCCCATTATTTATTTCAATAACTATTGATTTATTAAGTGCCTACAATGTGTCAGGCACTGTTATAGGCACTGGCAATTAAAATGATAAAAGAAGACACGATTCCTTTCCTCATGAAATGTACATTCTGTGGGAGACAGACAATGAAACAAACACCAATATATACACAACAGTACTGAACGAGTAAACATAAAAAATAGAAGACAGTGATAAGTGCTAGGTAGAGAATTAAAGCCAGGTTATGTGATAGAGGGACGGGGTGCTTATATTAGACAGGGAGGGAGGTCAGGGAAGACCTCTCTACAAAGGTGACATTTAAGCTGAGAGCAGAATGACCAGAAGAAACCAGTGAGAAGCAGGAGGAAAAGCATTAAAGACAGAAGGAAATGCTAATGTGAAGGCTTTAAGGTGGAAGGAAAATGTGGAGTGTTCAAAGAACATGAAAACATCAGTGTCGCTGGAATGGAATGAGCAAGGGTAGAAGAGTATGAGATGAAGCTGGGGACAGATCACTCTGGGCTTTAGGAACTAAAACAAGGGGGTGAGGTTTTTGTTCTAAGTGCAAGACAAATCGGGCAGCAGGTAGATTTCAGGAGAGGTAGTGATGTGGTCTGATTGCTGCTGAAAATTGGGAAGTCCTAGAGGTTAGTTGAAAAGAAGTTGTTCTGGAGTCAGATCTTGTGAGTTGGAAATGACAGTTCCAGAAGGGATCCAATTGCCAGGGTTTTGAACAGAGAAGCGTCCTGAATAGATGCATCTAACGATGGTGTTTCTTTTTTGTAATTTGAGGTAATATTATAATCTGTAGTCTTTCAAATTAAAAAGCAGCAAGTCTACAGGTGGTTTTAAACAGATGATTTCTTTTCAACATTTATTTACATATACTTCTAGCACACTGCTAGGTGCATGGTGGGGCACCGAATAAATATTTGCAAACATTGGATATTATAATATCTACAAAATCAGTTTGTTTTATCTTAGAAATTTCTTATGGGAAAGAAAGGAAATTTAAGAGGGTCGATGAGAATACAAAGGGGGAAGGCAGATATGAGAGTCATTGAAGAGACAGAACTATACAACTTGTCGGTGACAGAGTCTAGATTTTCAAGGCAGTACAACTGATATCATATTATTTCCCTTAAGTTTATGGGTGATGGTGGTAATATAGCACGGATATTAGTGGCCTCAGCCTAAAGGCAGAAAATGAAGCAGTGAAACAAAGAGGTCTATAAGCCAAATAGCAAATAGAAATAAAGACAGGAAGAGGAGCCCAGGACAACATGAATACTAAGAATCAAAGCATATATATATATATATATATATATATATATATATATATATATATATACACACACACATATATATACACATATATATGTATTTAGATTCCTGATCACTGTTATTTAGGATGAAATATTGGCATTAAATATAAAGTAGCATACTTAAAAGATTTTTTAAGCCATTTGGACCATGGCTGAGCTATATCTCTACAAATATAAAGGATTCACTTTGTGTATTTGACTTTATAAAATTTCTGTTTTGCTTTTCAAACAGAGAAATGAGTCACTTAGAAGACAATGTAATAATAAATTCCACTTATGAAACATCATGTGCCTACCCTCTAAGGTCAGCTCCAGAGTCTTTCCCCAGTACCGCCTGTTATGTAGTAAGTCACTGTGATGTTTGAGGGTTTGATTAATAAGCTTCCACTTACAAAATTCTGAAACTTAACTTTCGAAGAGCTAGCAGCCAGCCCAGGACAGCGTGAACAATTTAACTACATTCTGGAAAATAGGTAATGGAAGGAAGAGTAAGAACTAGAATCAACAGACCTAAGATGGTCAAAAGGTATAAATGGAAATGAATCCAGACCTACGTCTTAGTCCACTCACACCCTGACTAACAGTGGCGTAATTTAACTGTAAGTTCCCCGTCTAGCGCTCCCCCGCTCTGAGATCCATCTGATTGAAAACACCCCACCAGAAAAACCTTAACATCTTTCCTCAGGTCCTAGGGTTAACTGAAGCCACTCTGAACTTGAAGTTGAATTTTCACACAGAGTTCTAGGTTCCGGAATCCCAAGAGACAAATGTACTCAAGGGCAAAGGAAAAGGTCTTGTCATTGAAATATTCAAAACAATTCCAGGGCTGGAGTTCTTAGCACTTCATTGCAGAGTTCCAGCCTAGCTTCAGGATGCCAGTGGAGGAACTTCTGAGCTTAAAGCATAAGAGGCGAAAGGGTGGGGTTCCATAAAGCTCAGTGTTTATGTGGATGTCTGCATTTTCATCTACGAAAAGGAGTTGTACCTTTTGTCAGAATCTCAAAGAACTCCATGATTCAATCTGTTAACATTCCTCTAAAATAGAGGAGGACCCCAAAGAGAATAGACGGAAGAAAGAACTGTTCATTCATTTAAGTTGACCAATACAGGAAAATTATGCAAGAGATAAGACAGAAGTAAAACACATTCTTACATCATTGGAGTTCAAACTCAGGACAGACTCAAACTCCTTCCTCTTCTTTTCATCGTCCTTTTATCCCTATTCTCCCCAACCTGGAAAATCCTCATTACAAGTATTTGAAAATGGTACTATAATAAAGCAAAGAGATGGAGTGAATTGGGTATAAGTGCTCCTTTCTTTGGTATCCCATAGAAAGGGGCTCAAAAACAGGGACAGTCTGGCTCCTCTCTAGCCACAGACTGCAGAATTGTAGACCCTAGGACTGTATGAGATATGCCTTGTAAGTCGAGGGTAAAACTCTGTGTGTGTCTTATCTAGGATAATGTTAATGAGTTCAAGAAAGCCTTTTTCCTTGGATCTTCCCTGGATCCCAAATCCCACTAAACCCCAAGAATTTTCTCTTTCTCATAACAATAACAGCTAACATTTACTGATCCACAATTATGTGCCAGGCTCAGACCTAAATGCTTTTCAGTGTAAACTTATTTAATCCTCACAATGATGCTACAAAGTAGAGTACTATTATTCTGTCCATTTTATAGAAGAGGAAACTGAGTCACTAACAGGACTGAGAGCTGAGGCAGAAATGGGAACTGTGTGAATACTCTACATTAGTCCCAGCAGACTCTTAGGGCTCAGAGAAAGAAATAGGCGAGCTGGGGATGAGAAAACATTTAACTGTAGTCTTGTCCCAGGACACTTGCTCAGCCTTGCATTCAACCCAGACAGAAGAGCAATCCTGGAGAAGGAGGTTGAGGGTTAACCAAGGTTTGCTCCAAGAGAGTCCCTGTAAGCCCTGCTAGGAAAAACAGCAGCTGTAGAGTCAGAGGACGGAAGTTCAGATCCAGACAACATCAAGCCTAACAGTGTACCTTAGGTAAAACACCTAGCCTCTCTGTAAGACACAGCAGCTTCATTTGTAACATGGACATAGCAACTCACAAAGATGTGGGGAGGGTCAGAGTGGACAGCAGGTTTTGAAATGCTTACAAACTCTGGAAGGCTACTCAACACAAAGCTCCATGATTACTGCCCTTCCTCATTTTCGGAAGCTTTACCTGCCTGACTCAGCTCCAAACCACTTCAACTCAACCACTTCCCATAGTAAAGAGAAATGAACTTACCATCTCCTCTGTGACACAGCCAGCTTACTGCTGTCTGTGCAGCCCAGACTTCTTATAGTCTTGCTGCCTCCCCTCAGCTGTCAGGCTGTTTAGAAAAGCAACTTCCTATTCACTTTCCTGAAAGTCACCACAGCCCTTCCCATGAAGTTAGAATGTAGATAATACAGGAGCAGTGTTGGCAGCTTAGAAATAACAGTCACCGAGGAGACGGGCAGGGGGGTTTTGCCGACTTCCATGGGAGGTGGTCCACAGACAGGGGTGAGTGTGAATCACTCCTGGACATTCCAGGCTGAGCAGTATAGGAATTGTACCCACACCCGCAGTGGTCAGGTTTCTTTTGACGATGATATGAGCTCCAATTTAAGGTCATATATTGGAAAACTCACTTTGTCTTAATCATAATGTCTTAGTGTAAGTTTTCCAGTTATTGTGAAGTCTCAGTGAATGTTTTCTATTCCAGCAGGCTTCTGACGGATAAGGGACAAATATAGTAACAAAAAATAATTAGGTGGGAAAGGGAAAGCCACTGAGGGTTTTCTGGCAACTGGAGGGGTTGTTGGAAGGACTTTGGGAGTGAAAATATAAAACAGATATGGGTCATTATCAGAAAGGGACTTCTGCTTCTTAAATCTGAAAAAAGATGTAAAAATGATTAGTGTGGGGAAGTAAAAGGCTGTGTGACACAGTGGTTAAGAGACCCCACTTTGTTCCATGTGTGGCTCTCCTTTAGCCAAACTACTTAAACTCTCTACACCTTTTTTTTTTTTTTTAAACTGTGAAATAGAATGATTATAGCAGAACTTCTCTTACAGGGCTGTTATGTGATTAAATGAATTGATATGTGGAGAGTGCTTGAAACAATATCTAGTCCACAGTTAGCACTCAACAAATGTAGGCTATTATTATTACTTTTCAGATTTGCCATCAGACAGCAACATCAAGTATCAAGCATTTAGTGTCAAGTCAGAAAACCGTAACTCCAGTTTATCCCCTTGGAATTCTAGTTGTGCAGTAGTGGGTGTTATTCTTCATTCACTCCATGATTATCATAGCTTGTAAATGGATCGATTAAAACTGGGATAAAATGGAAAAATCTGGAAGTCCAAAGATAAAGATGACTTAAAGAGCTTGGACCTGCATTTGCACTTGGGAATTTGGGACAAAGAGGAAAGGATTAATACGTGGTAGAAATAGAAAGCCTGGTGAAGGAGGCGGTGATAGAGGAATGGTAGCAGGAGAACAAGGGATGCTGAGAGAGAGGAAAGCACGAGGGACTTTGGGCAGCATGATGCAGAGGTTTAGAGCCAGACTGCCTGCCTCCACTGCCTACAAGCTGTGTGACCTTGCAAGTTATGATCCTCCTGTGACTCAGTTCCCTCAGCTATGCTAACAAATAAGGATAATAGTCATCAGTTATTGCCACATGGAGATGTTTGGACAGTTACATGGATATACGTGTGAAGTGCTCAGAACAATCCCTGGCACACTGCAAGTGCCGTGGATGTGCTAGCTATTATTTTTCTAAGACTTGCCTCCACTCCCTCCTGTTCTTATTCTCACTCTCCAGATCCTCTTCTTGATATTGCCTTATTAAAAAAAAAAAACATTTCTCAGATGGATATGAGGGAAGGTGCTATTGTAGACTCTAGGTTCTACCAACAATGTGTTTTAAGTGGGATAATGTTAAAGTTTAGGGAGTGTGAGGGGAGTAGAAAAGGATTCCAAGGGATAGGAATGGAAGGAAAATACCATTGACTTTGTTTAAAAGCTGTTCAAGCTGAATACCATTTGCATGAGTGGATTTAGTCTATATAGAAAATCTATATTGTTTCTAATTATGTGGCCACTAAAAACACGATGATTCTAATATAATTTAATTAGTAGTGTTACTTCTCTGTTTCATATCATGTTTTCTCATCTCTTCATATTGTACTAGAAATTCCCAAAGGGCAGGGCCCCTTTTTATATTAGTCGTGCTTTTCCTGTAGTATCTAGCAGAGGGCAAATAGACACCCAACAAATACTTGTTGACTCATTTATTAGGTGGATGGCTCTGGGTAGATACAATAAAAGTGTCCCCTCCCATCTTCCTCTCTGAATTCTATTTATATTATTTCAGTGGTGCATTCATATACACAGGAAATATTTAAGCTCCTTCAAGGCTTCAGGCATTGTGCTAACACTAGGGATTCAATAATGAGCAACACCTTCGTGGAGCTCAGAGTTGTTTTATTTAGAGGTGGGGCATTGGATACTAGATTAAAATCACACAGTTAAATGCAGGAAGAAAAAAAATGATGTGGGGAAACTTTCTAGGCCAGTTGAGGCTTGGAGTAGCCCAGGAGCTACCAGATAGCCACAGTGGCTGGAGGGTTGGGAAGGAAGCTGGGTTAGGGAGCACCCAGACCATGTCGGGTCCCACAGGCCATGTTAAGGTTGTATCTTCATGTGTAGCATCTGTCATCTAGTCAAATAGAAGGCAGTTAATTCTAAGGGAAGTTCCACCTGCACAGCTGGTCCTCTACTCATAGAAGACTAGGGAACTTTCTACAGAATAGTCCGTAGGATGACAAGTTAGAACTTCAAAAGAAGAACATATAGCTTTCCCCCCTCATTGTTAATGTAATACATGTTTGTTGTAAAGAAAAGAAAAACATAAAGTAGGGAAAAAATTATCCAAAGTACTGCCACCAATGGAATTGGAATCACATTGTATATTCAGCACAATGCTTTTGTCATTTGATAATATATCATAAACCTTTTTGATACAATATTTCTGCTCTAGTTACAACTAAAAAAAAAAAAAAAACCCTAAGTGTCTGTCACTCCCCTGATGGCTGACATAGTCTTGGACAAAGCTGACCCTTACACAAGTTTCATGAACTGCTAACTCTTCCCACTGAAATCCTATTTAAATTGGTCTGTGGTATTATGCTCAAGCATTTTGTTTCTCTATCTTTGCTCTGCAGCTTTTGAAAGGGAAGGAAAGGCAAGGGAATCAGTCACTGGCCAAGGTCTCAAACAGTAAACATGAGCCTTCACAAAACTATCTACACACATAACCTTAAATAGAAATTAGATTCTCAGGACACACTCCATATTACCCCATTTATGCCCACTTAGCCCCGTCCAGAGTTTCATTTATTTGTCCTACACATTTTTGTTACGGCCCATTCTGCGCTATCTTCTAAGCTACTCTCTGAAGACACACAGATGAATAGGACGCAGTCCCGGTCCTGACGGAACTCAAAGACAAGTGAAGAGATGGGTAGAGAAACATAATTAACAATATGGAGGACATGGTGTATACACACATGTTCTTGTGCGAGCTCCACGAAAAGATATCTGACTCAGTCTGATGACGGCAGTGGAGAGGTGGTTGGAAAGGATGCTTAGAGGAGCATCTACTCACTGAGCTGAGTAGAATAAGTCAGATTCTTCTGTGCAAGCTCAGTGGTTGGACATGCACATACGGAAAATGCTCTAAACTCAGCAGATGAATTAGGAAGTGGTTTTTGTATTAAAAGTATTTTTATCTTTCCAAGAGCATATTGTGTCTGGGGCCCTTTGATCAACATAAGGCTGTGATAACCACAAAATGGTTGTCACCCGCAGTTGAACACTAGAAACACAATTAAATTGGTGACCTGTTCATACACGAACAACACTCATAGACTCTTTCAAAGTCGCTGAGGAAGTGAAACAGAGATAGTGTTACATTTTTGAGCTACTATTATGGAGCTCCTATTCTTGGGCCAGACCCTATGTTAAGCAATTTAAAAGCTGTATCTCATTGAATCCTCACAACAGCCTTATGGGTTAGTTCCAATCTGCACAGCTGGCTCATCTACTCAGAGATTATTATGATACACATTTTATTAAAAAGTAAATTACCGCTTGGAGGGTTAAATGTCTTGCTCAACATGACAGAGCTAATAAATGAAAAAGATGGGATTCAAATTCAAGTCCAGCTGAAATGACACTACACTAAAATGTGAGTTTTTCATTAAACTCTTTAAAAAGCACTTCAAATAATTCTATGCTCCTGGCTGCTAATAAAAGGGAATTGTCTTACCAAGATGTATGATAGCCTCCTAGGGATTTGCTCTCCTTTAACAATGAAGAGATGGGAAATGGCGTCATTTGAGATTTTAATTTGGGTGACTCAGTTGTACTTAAACTGTGCTTAATAAGTGTTCTTCTCTTTCTATAGCTAGAGCTTGCCATTTTACTCTTTGTTATTACAATAAAACTATACTTTTTCAGCTCATCTGTCAATGTAATTAATAAAACAATTCCCACAGGAAAATAGTCTTTTGCTAAAATGAAAATATAAAAGTAATGTATCCTTTTATAAAAGATCCATACCATACAGAAAGACAAAAAAAAAAAAAAGTGAAAATCATCCATTATATCACCCTACCCAAAGATAACCACTGTTAACTTGGTAGGCTTTCAGAATTTTTTAATTCACATATTCACAAAAAGTTTTTCAACAAAAATAGATTTAAGTTTTATTTTTTATATTTTGGTTCTTAAAAGTAAACCATATACTAAGGACATCTTTTCATGTTAATAAATATATACGTACATCAGCCTTTATAAGGGCTGCATAATATTCCATTTATAATGCACCATAACTTATTTAAAATATCCCATATTGATGAAAATCTTACTATTATAAACAACACTGCAAAACATCTTAGGATATTTATCTTTACCTATATTTGTCCTATAACTTCTCTAGGAAAATTTCTAGAAGTGGATTTACTAGGCCAAAGTATATTTGCACTTAAAATGATGACAGATATTATTTCATTATCCTCCAGATAAAAGTATAAATCTGAACTCTCACCAGTAGTATATGAAAGCGTCCATTTCCTCACTTTTGCTCTAATACTCACTTCATCAGTTTTAAAAAACTTGGCCAAGCTTGTAAACAGCTACAACAAAAATCTCATTTTTCTACTTTTTAGGACTTAGATTACTATGGCACTTACCCAATCTGTAATGTTTTGAGAAAGTAACACAAAACATTGGGACACTGCATAAAGTTGCCTTGGATGTCACCTCCTGCCACTTTGCAAGCTTGGGGACTTTGATGCAGTCACTGGCAGTGAAGCATGAATGGTGGCAGGCTCAACAGAGGTGAAAAACAAATGAAAAGATAGATGTCCAAAACACAAACATGGATTGCTCCCTGGGTTTTGTGGCTGCTGCTTTTGTGGTTGTTCAGCTTCTGCTTGCCTGCCTTTTACAGGATTGGTCAGTTGGCTCATTTTTAGAAAATTAGGTTATTTTATTACTGAGTTCTGGGGACTACGTTGCTAGAAAATGGTTAAACTCAAAGAGGAGAATTCTGGTAAACATGAACCTGAATAATAAAAAACTCCATATGTACTCTGGAACAACACTTGGCACCCAAATATCTTGGTTATCAAAATGGGTCATTGAATGAAATACGTATAAACTCCAGCTGTGACATTAAACAATAGATCATAATATAATAAAGATGTAGAAAATCAGCAACTGTATAAAGTCATTTAGCTGGAAGTAATCAAATCAAGCCTGAGTTATTGATCCTCAAGTAATTCTATGATCCTGGCCCTTGATAAGAGGGAATTGTTTTTCTCAGAGATTTAATAGCCTCCCTGAGGATTTACTTATGAGATGATGGGGACCCTGAATGACCCTAAATGAAATGTTGGGGTCCCACCGCTGCAAGGCAAGTTTAGTTCTAGATGTTATTATCCAAGGGGCAGAGTGGTTCTTTCTGAATAGAGTGGTCTGCTGGTAATCGCTAAACACCTTTTGGGTTGAATCCATTTTATCCATTCTACCTTACTCGGAACTTCAAGGTTTCAGTAGTCTGCTTTTTATAAATACTTGGGCTGTGTGGCCTTGGACAAGTGACTCAACTTCCCTTAGTTCAGTTTTCCCTTTGTGACCTATTGTAAACAATGAAGAGGTTGCATAATGCACCATGAGCAACTGAGATTTACCCCAGGAAGACAAAACTGTTTTAACATTAGAAAATCAGTTATGTAATTCTTCGTATTAACAGATTAAAGAAGAAAAAAATGTAACCTTCTCAATACACAAAAAAATGTTCAGTGAAATTCAACATCCATTTATTTAAAAAAATTAGAATGTTAGGAAACTTCCGTAATGTGATAAATGTTATCTACAAAGAAAATCTATAGTAAGCATT
Source organism: Monodon monoceros (assembly GCF_005190385.1). NCBI lineage: Eukaryota > Metazoa > Chordata > Mammalia > Artiodactyla > Monodontidae > Monodon > Monodon monoceros. Next base: position 57,641,825 of record NW_021703774.1, on the reverse strand, counting down.
ATCGTGAATGGTGAAACACTGTAAACATTCCCTTTAAGATCAGTAACAAGACAGGATCCCATTATTTCCACTTCTATTCAATATTTTTCTAGATGTCTTAGACAAGAAATAAAAAACAAAGAGAATGTTCTAATTTCATTCTTTTACGTGTAGCCGTCCAGTTTTCCCAGCACCACTTATTGAAGAGACCATCTTTTCTCCATTGTATATTCTTGCCTTCTTTGTTGCAGATTAATTGACCATAAGTACATGGGTTTATTTCTGGCTCTCTATTCTGTTCTACTGATTTATGTGTCTGTTTTTGTGTCAGTACGATACTGCTTTGGTCACTATAGTTCTATAGTATAGTCTGAAGTCAGGAAGCGTGATTCCTCCAGCTCTGTCCTGCTTTCTCAAGGTTGTTTTGGCTATTCAGGGTCTATTGTGTTTCTACACAAATTTTGAAATTATTTGTTCTAGTTCTGTGAAAAATGCCATTGGTCTTTTGATAGGGATTGCTTTGAATCTGTAGATTGCCTTGGGTAGAATGGTCATTTTAATGATATTAATTCTTCCAATCCAAGAACATGGTATCTTTCCATCTGTGTTGTCTTCAGTTTCTTTCAACAGTGTCTTATAGTTTTCCTAGTATAGGTCTTTTACCTCCTTGGGTAGGTTTATTCCTAGATAGTTTATTCTTTTTGATGAGATGGTAAATAGTATTTTTTAAATTTCTCTTTCTGATATATTGTTGTTAGTGTATAGAAATGCAACAGATTTATGTATATTAATTTTGTATCCTCAACTTCACTGAATTCATTGATGAGTTCTAGTAGTCTTCTGGTGGCATCTTTAGGATTTTCTATGTATAGTATGATGCCATCTGCAAACAGTGACAGTTTTACTTCTTTTCCAATTTGGATCCCTTTTTATTTCTTTTCCTTCTCTGATTGCCATGGCTAGGACTTCCAAAACTATGTTGAATAAAAGTTGTGAGAGTGGATATCCTTGACTTGTTCCTGATCTTAGAGGAAATGCTTTCAGCTTTTCACCATTGAGTATGATATTAGCTGTGGGTTTGTCATATATGGCCTTTCTTATGTTGAGGTATGTTCCCTCTATGTCCACTTTCTGGAGAGTTTTTATCAGAAATGGATGTTTGATTTTACCAAAAGCTTTTTCTGCATCTATTGAGGTGATTATATGGTTTTTGTTCTTCAATTTGTTAATGCGTTCTGCCATTTGCAACAATATGGATGGACTTGGAGGGTATTATGCTAAGTGAAATAAGTCAGACAGAGAAAGACAAATACTGTATGATATCACTTATGTGTGGAATCTAAAAAGTACAAGAACTAGTGAATATAACAAAAAAGAAACAGACTCACAGATACAGAGAACAGTCTAGTGGTTACCAGTAGGGAGAGGGAAGCGGGGAGGGGCAATATAAGGGTAGGGGATTAAGAAGCACAAACTATTATGTATCAAATAAGCTACAAGGATATATTGTACAACACAGGGAATATAGGCAATATTTTATAACAACTATAAATGGAGTATAATCTTTAAAAATTGTGAATTACTATATTGTACACCTGAAACATATAATATTGTACATTAACTATACTTCAATTAAAAAAAAAGACGAGGAATAAAAGGAAAAAAGATGTAAGGACTTGAGAATAAGAAATAAAATCATCTTTATTGCAAATGATGTAACTGTCTGGTAGAAAACCTCAGTGAATCTACAGATAAATTATTAGAACTAGTAACAAAACTTTAAAATGTGACTTAATAAATAATATACAAAGTTAAGTTTCAATTCTAAGCATCAACCCCAAGAATTAGAAAATCTGTTGTTTTTATAAGAAGACTTTTACAGTGTTATAAAAACTTCACATACCTGGGGATAAACCTAACAAAACATGTGTGAGTCTTTGTAGCAAAAATTATAAAACCTTAGTGAAAACATTACAGAAACAAAAAGATATATTATGTTTATGAGTCATAAAAATATAGATACTCCTAAAATTAATCTAATTCTATATAATCCCAATTATAATAAAAATCCCAGTAGATATTTTTTTTTGTTATAGAGCTTCTTATTAACTTAATAACTGTTTATTGATCACCTAGTTCTTGCCAGATGGTGTACTAGGCATGGTAGAATGTAGCAATGAGCAAGACATATCCTTCTCCTTATGGACCTTAGTCTAGAGGGAGAAACTGACTTAAAATCAGCAATACTAGTATGTGATGTTGATTATAGGCTGTGTGAGTGACATTGTGCAGATGATAAAATTGAAACTTAAGCAAGTTAGTTGCCTTGTCCAGGACTGCAGAGCTAATACTAGAACCACTTCTTAAATCCAAGGTCGTGAAGTCTGACTTCAAAGCCCCTGTTCTTCCCATGTCACCATGCAGGTTTCCAAGACCCCATTTGGCCAAAAGTTCAGCCACTGCACATTCCTCTGTGTACCTGTATGGAACCATAAATGCTTCTGAAATATCCACAAAGTATATATGACCTGGACACAAAGCTGCACAAGTTAAGAGCTGCAGCAGCAACAAAGTGCATGTAGAGTGTTCACTTACGCCAGCACCACCGGGCTCTGTGTTTAGGCAAAGTTGGCAGTTGCTGTGATGTGATTTCAGGGATGCTTCTCTAAAAAGCTCTCCTTCCTGGACCAGCTCAGTTTCTAAAGAATTCCGTGATTGGACAGTCAGGTTGCAGGATTCCTAGGAAGATTGTGCAATAAAAGAAAATGTCAGCAATCTCCTTGTCTCCAACGCCATTACTTCAGTGGTTTTTTTTTTTTTTCAGTAACTATAGTAATAATGACACAAAGGCTCAACCCTATATCACAAGTGAGTAAGATTTTGCCACAGTCTGGCTTTCTCCTCTAAATTGCCTAACCTCAGTACCCAGATGCATCGTGGAGAGAACATCTATGTACAGCCATGCCTCAGAAATGGGATCTGAGATCTGTACCCCTAGTCCTAGCTAATGAAACCCTGCAGCTCATCTGGCAGGAGTTCTGGGCTTCCACTTCATCTAGCCTGCTACCTTGTCCTTGCCCTAGGAAGCTTCAGTAAGTAATTTAAGACAAATGCTTGAAACTATCTTTTCAGGTTTGTGAATGACAATGAACATCAATAAATCAAAATCATGGAGACTAGGGACTTCCTTGGCAGTCCAGTGGTTAAGACTCTGCACTTCCAATGTAGGGGGTGTGAGTTCAATCCCTGGTCGGGGAACTAAGATCCCACATGCTGCATGGTACAGCCAAAAAAAAAAAAGATTTAAAAAAATCTTGGAGACTAAATAGGAAGGAGAAGAAATGCTTCATAATAAACAGGAACCAAGCCAGGAGCTGAGAAAAGCCTTTCTCTAGAAAGTATTTTACTTTATGAACCTGAAAAATCAGGAGACTATTTTATACAACTGGCTCTTTGCTATGTGCAATGAGACAAAAGAGAATATGGCATCAGGGACAGGTGTGAGAAAAAACAAGTTCGATGCAATATGTGACAGAGCAAAGAAAATAATGGCAGTAAGCAGTAAAAAGCAGAATTGTTACAGCAGAGAAGTAAATGCACAATCCACAAGAAAGTGTCTGTGTTGCAATGATTGAGAACTTGGCTCTTCGATCAGACAGATTTGGCTGTAATTGAATTACAATTCTGCCACTTATCAGCTGTCTGACCTTCAGAAATTTACTAGAGCTCAATGCTTCAGTCATAAAATGAGGATAATAAGAGGATTAAACAAGGTAATGCATTTATAGTGCTTCACATAGTACCCAGCACCTAGCAAATGCTCTAAAAACTAATGCCTATTATTATTTTTATTCTAACCTATAAACTTGACATGTATCCTTTGGATTTAGATTTAGGCATTCAGGATCCTCTGCTAAAGTGCCAACATCCCTGGGAAAGGTAGACATTATTATTGTTGTTGAGCATCTGCTTTGTACAAGGCAAGTTTATTAAACAACTACCTAACTAAAAAGGGGGAAGAGACGACCAGTATTTTGAAGAGTGAGGTAAGGTGTGTTTCCCCATTGTGACCGTGATAACACCAGATCAAGGGAGACACAGAGGGGAGCACGAGATTTCTGGCTCTTCCCATTTCCATGCACATGACTGACCTCACCATTCTAGAAGAATGCTGAATGGTATCAGCAGACCCCATTCTTTAGTGTGGAATGACAAATTGTTTTCCATTGCCTGTAAAAGATTCATATTCTCACTAGGGTCTCCTATATCTTACTAGGTTTGTCAACTCATATTCCTCTCCTTAGGAGACACTTGATCTCCAAGTATCTCTGACATAAAGACACAATTACATACAAAAGATCGTAGCATGGTCTAGGGATATTGCCTTATTCAAACTATCTCTAAAATCCCAACTGGGTTGATAGGAGGTGGTGAAATAATGGAAAACTACTGGGTTAAGTCATTTCTAGGTGGTGTATATCTACTGATGAAGAAGACCATAATCACAGACTTGTTAGTGAGCAATAAGAGATGGCAGATGGTGATAAGGAGAATGGGGCAGCACCAGAGACCAATTTAAACCACGTCACACCTGGGCCTGGCTCCAGCTTTGGTTTGGGCGCTCCTACGGGAGCGGTGAGACGGCAGCATCTTTTCCTGTCTTCAAGTGCCTCGGGAATTACACGGGAAGTCAGTTACACTGGCCTGGCAAATTTGGCTGACAAACAGTGGATGTCTTTCCCAGGCATCATTACACTTCCCCTGTTAACACTTCCCATTGTGGAAAAATCTAAACAAGGCAGAATTAACGGGAATCCAACATTTTCCTTTCTATAATGTAAAGTTTCCTTGACTAACTCCATTAAGAAACTACATGTTGGGGGGTTAGGAAATTGGAGAAAGCAAGCCTTAACACCAGTGCATAATTATTTTTTAACTCTATGTGTTGAAAATAAATATCTGATCAAAAAATGTTACACATACAACAGGTTGCTCTAAAGCAATGATGATGAAAAGTCTATACACAACAATATGGATGAGTCTCATAGATGAAATGCTGAGTGAAAAAAGAAAACAGATAAAAAAAAAGAGAACATGTTGAAAGATTCTATAGATAAAGTTCAAAAACAGGTTGGACCAACCTGTGCTGTTGGAAATCAGGAAAGTGGTTACCCTTGACTGAAAAAGTAGTGAGGGAAGCTGCTTGGGTGTGGTGACGATCTGTTTCTTGATCTGGGTGCTGATTACGCAGGTGTGTTCAGCTGGTGAAAATTCATCAAGCTGTACATTCTTGACCTGTACCCTTTTTCACGTGTATTTTATACTTTGAAAAAGTTCAAACAGTAATTAGCAATCAAGACTAGCTAAGTGGGCCTCCCTGGTGGCGCAGTGGTTGAGAGTCCGCCTGCCGATGCAGGGGCCACGGGTTCGGGCCCCGGTCCGGGAAGATCCCACATGCCGCGGAGCGGCTGGGCCCGTGAGCCATGGCCGCTGAGCCTGCGCGTCCGGAGCCTGTGCTCCGCAACGGGAGAGGCCGCAACAGTGAGAGGCCCGCGTGCTGCAAAAAAAAAGACTAGCTAAGTTAGCCTCAGCATTCTGGCTTGATAATGGTTTCATCTTTCTAGAAAAGAAGCCATCAATCATTTTAAGATGGGGCAAATTTAGGGGGAAATCTGAAGTTAAAAAATTCAGAACTTAGGTTTATTGGGTCATTTACTGAGCCATTAGGTTTACTAGGTTTATAGGTTTCTTTTCCACAGGTTGCAGCAACATAGGTTTATTCCTTGATTCCAGCCCTTGAGGAGTCAGAGCACTTTGTCTTTTTCTTCTAAAAAGACAACCTTCACCTCCAGCACCTGAGACATGCATTTAACCACACTGGGTAACCATGGAAAGGTATTGGTAGGAGAAATTTGGTTTTATGTCCTATCAGATACAGAAAGTATTTAAAACTTTCCAGGGGAAGAGAGTCTGAAAACAAATAAATGTATGTTACAGATGGACATTCTAGACTTCTCTTTCTTTTTTCTCGAGATCTGTTCCCTATGTCCCTAGAGACTGTCCGATCTGCTGCTGCTGCTTCATCCCTCACCCCCAGAGCCAGCCCTGAAAGAGCAGACTAGGGCCAGGTAGGGCTTCCCAGAAAAGCACAGATGGAAGTCACCTTAATAAGGAGACATTTTAAAAACTCACTTGAAATCCTAACACCCAGAGATAATAGTAGCAGAGTTAGATATATAAATAAGCACATATATATACACACATGTATATACATATATCGTTCTAGACTTCTTTTTCTTACTAGCACTGAGTGTTGCTTATAACACATTTCACTAAAAAGGGCAGGGGTTGAAATACTTTATGGTATGAACCTGAGCATTCATATTAAAACAAAATGTTTACTTTATTAGAGAAATTATGACTTATTGAGCAAAAGCCAGGTACCCTATGTAGATGATATATAATCTCACAGTGGCCTTTAATCTCATAACAACCCTGCAGCACTGACATATCCTCTGTTTTATACACAAATGTGGAAATTGAGCCTCAGAGAGATTAAGTAAGTGTGGCAAATTCATTTAATTCGGAAGTGGAAGGGTCAGGATTTGGACCCAGTTCTGAATGATTTAGAAGGCTTTGGTCTTTCCTTATAACATACCTCTCATGAAGAGTAGGCCCTTACTGGTGTTCATCTTATTTGATTTAAATCAAAATTTTGAATTAAAAACTTTGAGTATAGTGTGAGATCTTCTGAAGCCAAAGGACTCTTATTCAATATTTAGTTGAAATATTTAGTGGTTTTTATTTATTTTGACCACAGAGGTGAATCATGGAAAGAGTCATCGTGAACTTTTTTTTCCTTTGAACATCAGTTTTTCCCCCCCCTCAGCCCCACTAAACGATAATTTCTTAATCAAAATCCAGTTTTTACAGCATTTTCCCAAGATTAAAAGGGCTCTATCATTTTCTGTAATGATAAAATTAATAGGTTATTCTTGTTTTTAAAAATTGGATATTACAAAAATATCATAAATAATAAAATTTTTTAAATTGCTTGAACTCCTAGAAAATAGTGGTTAAGAATTCGATATAAAATACGCACACACAGGACTTCCCTGGTGGCACAGTGGTTAAGAATCCGCCTGCCAATGCAGGGGTCATTTGTTTGAGCCCTTGTCCAGGAAGATCCCACATGCCGTGGAGCAACTAAGCCCATGTGCCACAACTACTGAGTCTGTACTGTAGAGCCCGCAAGCCACAACTACTGAGCCCGTGCACCTAGAGCCCGTGCTCCACAACAAAGACAAGCCGCCGCAATGAGAAGCCCGCGACCCGCAACGAAGAGTATCCCCCTCTCGCCGCAACTAGAGAAAGCCCGTGCGCAGCAATGAAGACCCAACACAGCCAAAAAAATATAAGTAAATAAATAAATAATTGTTTAAAGTCCTTAAAAAAAATATGCACACACACATAGTCCTAAACTTCTTTCTCTTTATAAATGCATGTATGGATTTTAATAAAAACTGAGACTAATGTCCTTTGAATAAAAATAAATAAATCCAATATTACATGCTTTCACACCATGCCTTTACTTTATAGCGTTTACTACAGTAGTCAGGAAATAATGATTTACATCATCGTTAGTATTGCTAGTAGTTAAGTGCCCTTTGGAGCTAGACTCCCTGGTCTTTAATCCCAGATCTGTCATTGACCAGCTATGTAATCCTGGGCAAGTCATCCTTCTTCCTCAGCTTCTTTATCTGCAAAACAGAAAAATAATATCTACCTCACAGGGTTGGTGTGAGGATTAAATAAATATATGTAAAACACGTAGAGCAACATATGTCACATATTAAACCCAAATGTATTAGCTATTGTCTTAGTTGCCTAATGTTTCTCTTTCCAGTAAGTTCCATGCATGCAAGGACAAAGTTGGTCTTGTTCCCAATTGTGTCCTCAGCCTGGTACATAGTGTGTGGTCAGTAGTTGTTGACTGTTATTATTAATAGCATTCAATAAGCATCTGTTGAATGGATGAGGGAATACCCATTTACAGCTAAGGTATTTGATATTGATAGAGTAGTAAGAAAAGCCCACATTTTAGAATCAGACAAACAGATTTCAAAGCCTTATTCCTCATCCTTAACTATTTACTTTCTTAGGGGGAAAGAGAGGTCAACATATTGAACTTTTATGACCCTGATTTCCCATTTGTAAAATGGAGATAACAGTTCCTTCTTGCAACATTGTTACGTGGATTTGAGACAATTGTGTTAGTTTATCAATAAAGAGTAACTATTTCTTGTACAAATATCACGTTATAGTATCCAGAGTATTATGTAACCCTAAGGGGTGTGATTCATGTGGAATACAACATAAACGGTGTCCCCTGGAATAGTCACTGCAGGAGCTTTGAGGGTATCCACATTACATTTATAAAAATGACAAAGTAGCCCTGTATTAGAGTCTCTCGGTTTGGATATTTTGGGGGTCCATAAAAGCAATTTAGGAGCAACGTTAGCTGCAGAGACATTCTGCAGGTGATATTTTCATTTCAAAGCCATAGAAAGTAAGACATAGCTATGCACTCAGGACCTGGGGTTAAACTCAAGCCTTTTAAATTCCAAGTTCACTATTCTCTAAAGCCCAATAAATACAGGGTCAGAGAAAGAAGGGTAAAGCAAACTCTGATTAACTAGTGTCAGTGTTTGTGCTAACTGCTCATTTATCATTCAGCATCTACCAGATGCTCCAGAGCTAAGGAACAACAACTCCATTCTGCACCCCATCTCTGTCCTGCATCCTGGGGTGGATGCTGTTCAACTGGTATTCACAGTCAGGACGGAGTCTCAGAATACAAAGGGAACCTCCTCTCCAATCAGATTAACAGGGTATTTGGCAATAACAAGTTGCTTCTGAGGAAAAGTGAGTTTCTTGGCATACTCCTTGTCAGCATTACAAAGCTGAAAGTTAGATTTATCTTCACTTATGGCAGCACACCCTGCTGCCCAAATGTCTTGTTTGCATTTGCTATTGTTGGTGGGGTGCATGAGTCAGAACCCCAGCCCACAGGTTTTCCCAGGACTTTCTTATTATGGGCATGATCCGAAAGTGTTTGATAGGTAGTCATAGGCTGACACACAAAAGAGCCAACCTGGGGGCTGGCTAGGGCTTGGCCAGGGAGGCAAGCTTGGGCATTACATTTCAATAGAGCAGGAAGGGGAAGTGGTGGCCCTATAACCTCAGGGAATATTTCCAGATGACCCACCGAATCTCTCTCCTGCTTTGAGGAAGTGGCCTAGCCTAGAACAGCACCAGCCATGGGAGAAATGCAAACCCTAACCAGGAGAAGCAGACCCTTACCCAGAGGGGAATAGTTCAGGGCCACCGCCAGATTCTGTTACAATTTTTAAAAGCACTCAAGAGTTGGCAAAAATAAAATCTTGGGTTAACTGTAACTAGAATATTGGCTTTCTCTTTGTGGAAGTGTTGGTCAATCATACCTGTCTGTGCCAGTTCCCCCAAAGAACAGAAAATATACTGAGGTCGTAGCAAGAGGAATTTAAGCTAGATGTAAAGGAGAACTTCCTGAATACTAATTTAATTACATGTTGGAACTATTTTTTTTTTTTTTCAGGGAAGAACTGTTCAGAGTCCTTCCTGCAAAAGGAAAGCTAAAATGATCTTGTAGCTAACCAGACCTCTGCAGAGTTTGGATCCATGCTGACATTTATTCTGTTATCCCTGAGATGAAGTGTGTTGGAATAAGTGAAAATGTTTTGTATTAGTATTTTTTTATTTTTATTTGCAACCCATAAATAGATGCATTAGGTTTTTTTTAATTGAAGTATAGTTGACTTACAATGTTGTATTAGTTTCAGGTGTACAGCAAAGTGATTCAGTTTTCAGATTGTTTTCCATTCTAAGTTATTATAAGATATTGAATATAGTTCCCTGTACTACACAGTAGGTCCTTGTTGTTTACCTAGTTTATGTATAATAGTGTATATCTCTTAATCCCAAACTCCTCATTTATCCCTCCCCCACCCCTTTCCCCTTTAGTAACCATAAGTTTGTTTTCAATGTCTGTGAGTCTATTTCTGTCTTGTAAATAAGTTGATTTGTTATCATTTTTTAGATTTTACATATAAGTGATATCATATGGTATTTGTCTTTGTCTGACTTACTTCACTTAGTATGATAATCTCTAGGTCCATCCATGTTGCTGTAAATGGCATTATTTCATTTTTTTATTATATATATCTTTATAGATAGATTAGGTTTTGATCTTGATAATTCTAACATTTATGAGCACAGTTGCAAGCAATTTTCAGGAGTTAATTATCTAGCTGTGGCCAATTTCAGGAGTTAATTATCTAGAAGAAGAATCATACACATAAATAAGATATGTATGACACAATGGGAATTCACAAAGTTCTGCTGAATTTTAGTAGAGGAAAAGATTACTCCAATTTAGAAATTTAGGAAAAATCCCCTTTTGTGAGCTGGGTCTTATAGGATGGGCTAGACTTAAATAAATGGGGAATGGGGAAAGTGGAGGTAATGGCTCAAGTAAAGATTCGGAAACAGAAAAGCACAGAGTGAATTCAAGGAAAAGCAACTACTCTAGTGTGTCTAGAACCTAAGTTGAGGTTCAGAGACTGCGCTGGCCAGACCTCCAGTGCACAGTGCAGTGCTGAATAGAAGTAGTCGTGGCTAGTGTGTGGTTGGTGTGTCAGTACAGGTTCTCCAAGAAATAGGCACTTAGACGGGTAGACGTTCAAGAGCTGTGTTGACCATTAAGTTGTGCTTAGTATTTTCTTTAAAAGAAACACCTGTGAAGGATAAAGGGAACAGAGCAGAAGTAGATAGGAAGAGCCTCCAGGAGGGGGTACAAGCATGGCACCTATAAAAAGAAGAGAAAGGAAGGAGAAGTGAGTAGGAAGGATTTCAGACTGTAGCACAGCCCTGAGACAGCTTCAGCCAGGCCAAAAGGGAATCCTTGAGGCAAGGTTGCCCATTAGAGGAGTCCACACCCATATGATGGGCTCAAGCTATATCAGAAATTTTGTCAGTCACTGACTGAGAGCAGCCTGAATGATGTGTAGCCTCAGCATGAAAGTGGTGGTGGATCCAGAGGGGTAGCAGCTAGGAATGTCAGTCAACTTGGCTCCCTAAACAGGAGATCTGAGTGGTGAATTTCACGGGCTACTACAGTTGGTCAGTAGCATTGGCTGACCCCCAATTAAAGAGGCACAGCTTCTAACAATTCACCATTAAGGATGATGTTTGCCATAGTGTTTACTAGGAATCCCTTTTTTTTGGTTAAGGAAATTCCCTCTTCTAGCTTGCTAAAAGCTTTTCTTTTCCTTTTTAAAAATCATGAATTCTTTTTTTTTGCAATATTGATTGAGTTGATTATGGGGTTTTTCTCCACTAAGCTATTAAGAAGGTGATTATGGTTAGAAATTTTCTAATGCAAATTCTACCCTTATAGTTCAGAAATAAATTGAGCATGAAGTTATATTTTTTATTTTCTGCTATATTTGGCTTGCTAATACTGTGTTTAAGATTTTTTCACATATATTCATAAGTGAGATTGGACTGTAATTTCTTTTTCTTGCAAAGTCTTTATCTGGTTTTTAAATCAAGGATATTTTGGCCTCCATAAAATAATTAGGGGATAGTTCTTTTCATATCTCTAGAAAATGTTGGATATATTTGGAAAAAATCTGGGTAGTTTTTTTTTTTTTAATTGGTAGAACTCACGTGTAAAACTATCTGAGCCTGATGTTTACTTTGTGGGAAGAGTTTTAACTCCAGTTTCAAATTCTTTATTGATTATAGGAGACCATTCAGGCTTTTTATTTCTTCAGGAGTAAATAGTAAATTTGGCAAGTACAGTTTTTTCAGCAAATTTGTTTCTTTTGACTATTACCAAATATATTTTTATTAAGTTGTTCTTAATGTTTTAATTAAAGAAAAATCATCTCTGATACCATTAGCTGTATCTTTTCTATACTCCTAATGTTGTATATTTATACCATTTTTCTTTATTTCCTTGATCAGTTTGTCTACTTTTTGATCCTCTATTTTTTTCTATATATTAATTTCTGCTCTTAAATTTATTATTTCCCTCTTTTTTTACTTTCTTATGGTTTATTCTATCATTTTTGTCCTCTAACTTCTTAAGTGGGGTGTTTAATTTTTGCCTTTTTGCTTTTCTAATATAAGCATTAAAATGATAAAATTTCCTTGATATTTCTTTTGCTGTACTCCACAATTACCAAATGTAGTATCTTAAATATTATTCAATTATAATCAAATTTTTGTGATTTTTTTTGACTTAGGAGTTATTTAAATATTTTAAAATTATTAAGCATACTGGGATTTTCAAAGGTTTATTTTTTTAAATTAACTTATAACAGAGGAAGCTTTGATCTGTATGATTCTGGTTCTTTAAAACTTACTGACACCTGCTATATAGTCTATTATATGATCTATTTCTGTACATGTTCCATGTGTAATAGAATTGATTAATTGTTGTGTTCTATACACCTCCATGAAATCAGACATAGACGTTTTTGCATGAGGATTGCAGCTGAATATACTCTTTGATGAAGATGAGAGGCCTGATATCTATAAAGCTGGGCTCTTTAAACATATTGCAGTGTAGCAACAAGCAGTTTCTAATCTCTGGGCCTTAACTTCCCTCTGGGTAAGGAGCTTTTATTTTTAGCATCCATATATAATCTGTATTTTCTCAATTAGTGGGTAATAAAAATAACTACTATCCTGTAATTTTTAAACTTTAATGAGTATTCTTCATAATAGAAAAGTTCAGAAACTACTCCGGTGAGCATATGCTTTCTAAGGAAATACTGATTTCTCTAGAACATTCACACAGTGCTTCAGAAGTAACTAGCACAATTGTGTATGTCATAGGTATCATCAGACATGCCTCCTGTCTGTTAACTCTAAATCCGCCTGAAACTGACCACACAATCAAACATGAGCTCAATGGACAGGTCCCAGCACACTGAGACAGGGGAGGCCAGTTTGCATGAGGGTTTCTGTCAAAACTGTATTTTGGAAACTAAACTCAGATTGCTTTCATTTAAGGGTCAGAATTGATTCAAACCCACATCTTTAAAATCCCTTAGTTTGGGAAATTTTTCCATCCTCAGTCTCCTCCACCACTTGTCTTCGTGAATCCAAAGCCATTTTGACATATCCTTGACTCAATCCTATATTAAGAATAAAAGAGATATGTTCAAGCAGAGGAAATATAACAAAGGAGGGACTTTCCTACAAGATCTTTGTAAAAGAAAAAAAAAAAGAACATTTGCATAAACCATTTTTAACCAGAGTCTTTGTTTTGTGTCTTTCCTTTCTGAATTCTTTGTTACACTCCCTTGCAGTCCCCCTCCCAGTCTCTGGACCCCAACCAGTGACCAAAGCCTTGATTATGTTTCACTTTGGAATCTTCCTGGCTCCACCGTAGTCATCATGCTTGAATGATTACATTTACTGGCCAGTCTCCCTGCTTCCTCTTCTTTCCATTCCTAAACCCCTAGACGTGCTGATCTTCCCAGAACATCATTGTGATCCTGTCCCTCTCTTGCTCAAGTTTTCCCAGAAACTACCGAGTAAACTTCACCAGTGTTAGTCTGGTGTTTAAAGCTATTCTGTACCTTTTCCACTGCTGGTTCTCTGCTAAGCTTATAAACCTGTCTGACATCTCTGACTTCAATACCTTTGTCTTGGATACTTAACTTACCTCCTGGTTCCTAATTAGACCTCCCTCAGAATCTACTTTAGCTATAAATTCTGCTGCCCTTTGACAAGTGGCCCCTGTCTACTCTGGACCGTGGTGTCTCTTAGCTTGCACACCCAGCATGCCATAGTTCACACTGCCTCCACTTGCAGTTAGAGGTGTTTTCTTCCCTCCACCTCCAGATGCTGGGTCCCTCAGGGCATGACTCAGCCCCTGTGTGTTCCAGCCTCTGGTAACATTTCTTATAATAGGGAGTTTGCAGTAGATGTTTAATTGGTTAGTTGAAAACCACTATCCCATGCCATCAGCCCCTCTTCACACTAAACATGCCCGTATAATTTAACACTCAATAACCATTTTGAGCATCTATTGACCTCCATATATAGAGATGTGTTCTAAGGATGCTGAGATCAAGAAACACAGCCTGTTCTTTCAAGGTCACTTTCTTGGATGATTTTGGTGTGAACTGGGGAATGGACACATTCTTTTCGCCTGCTCAAGGAGCCCAGCATTAGTATTTAAAATCAAATCTGGGACTTCCCTGGTGGCGCAGTGGTTAAGAACCCCCCTGCCAATGCAGGGGACATGGGTTTGAGCCCTGGTCCGGGAAGATCCCACATGCCGCGGAGAAACTAAACCCATGCACCACAACTACTGAGCCTGTGCTCTAGAGCCTGCCTGCCACAACTACTGAGCCCACGTGCCTAGAGTCCGTGCTCCACAACAAGAGAAGCCACCGCCATGAGAAGCCTGTGCACTGCAACGAAGAGTAGCCCCTGCTCATTGCAACTAGAGAAAGCCCATGCACAGCAATGAAGACCAAAATGTGGTCAAAAAAATTAAAAATTAAAAAATAAAATAATAAATAAATAAAATAAAATCCACTTTGAGTGATTTTTTAAATTCCCTTTTCAGCATTAGACACATAGCTCCTTTTATTTTATTTTTAATTTATTTATTTTTAAAATTTATTTTATTTATTTTTTATTTTTTAATGTATTAGTTTAATGTCTTTATTTTATTTATTTTTGATTTTATTTACTTATTTATTTTAAATGTGTTAGTATCTGCTTCACAGCAAAGTGATTCAGTTATACATATTCTTTTTCATATTTTTTCATTATAAGATATTGAATATAGTTCCCTGTGCTATACAGTAGGACCTTGTTGTTTATCTATTTTATATATAGTAGTTTGTATCTGCTAATCCCAAACACCTAATTTATCCCTTCCTACCACCTTTCCCCTTTGGTAACCATAAGTTTGTTTTCTGTGTCTACGAGTCTGTTTCTGTTTTGTAAATATGTCCATTTGTGCCATATTTTAAATTCTGCGTATAAGTGATATCATATGATATTTGTCTTTCTCTGTCTGACTTCACTTAATATGATAATCTCTAGGTCCGTCCATGTTGCTGCAAATGGCATTATTTCATTCTTTTTTATGGCTGAGTAATATTCCACTGTGTATATATATCAAATCTTCTTTATCCATTCATCCGTTGATGGACATTTGGGTTGTTTCCATGTCTTGGCTATTGTAAATAGTGCTACTATGAACATTCGGGTGCATGCATCTTTTCAAATTAGAGTTTTCTCTGGATATATGCTCAGCATCATATGTAGCTCTATTTTTAAAGTAACCTCCATACTGTTCTCCATAGTGGCTGCACCAATTTACATTCCCATCAACAGTGTAGGAGGGTTCCCTTTTCTCCACATTCTCTCCAGCATTTACTGTTTGTGGACTTTTTAATGATGGCCTTTCTGACTGATGTGGGGTGATGCCTCGTTGTAGTTTTGATTTACCTTTCTCTGATAATTAGTGATGTTGAGCATCTTTTCATGGGCCTGTGGACCATCTGTATGTCTTCTTCAGAAAAATGTCCACTTAGGTCTTCTGCCCATTTTCTGATTGGGTTGTTTGTTTTTTGGTATTGAGTTGTATGAGCTGTTTGTATATTTTGGAAACTAAACCCTTGTCACACACAGCTCTTTTTAATATCACCTTTCCTTACTTGTTAAACAGACACTTACTAACCATGTGGACTTAAGTTATTTAATGTCTCTGAGCCTCAGTTTCCTAAAATTTGAAATGGGGATAATAATACCTGTGGCCAAGGATTAAATTCTATGAGGAATGTAACCCAGATGTCAGGTAGGGTCTCTCTGCCCCTTAAAATCCAGATTATTAATGGATTTTATGGATTATTATTCATAGATTATACAATGCATTACACTACTGATCATTATGGAAGCCCAAAACCCTCTCTGAGGAAGTTCTTAAAATTCTCAGACAGCTTAATTTTCATGGTCACTTTGGTACTGATTTTCTTCTAAATATTTTGTTTCTGCCAAAATATTTTGTTCCAACTTTGCTTTTTGTGGCTGTTCTTTCATATCTGCTGTTTTCCCAAACTAAGGAAGCAGTCTCTTTACCTTAAACTCCTCCTTCAAAGCAACCTGAATACGGGTTTGTGTTTGTAGTAGAATTTTTACAGGTTTGTGCTTGCAGAGAATAGGAACTTTGAATGGGAAGAGCATAGATGTCCAAAGGTAACTTAATTAATTTTCCACAGTGTGGTTTGGATCTAAAGCCTCTTTCTTGCCTCATCTCTTCTCATTAAATTATTATGGAGTTAGGTCTGTTTCAGACATGTGTCAAAGAACAGAGCACAGTCTTAGGGGTGAAAACTAGGGCCACACATGGGAAGCAGGTAACATTCAGGGGACAGATTTTTCTTATCAGAGCTAAAGTCATAAGATTAAGTCATAATTTAATAAACTATTTCTCGAGGAAACTAAAATAATATAGCCCAGGTCCACTGAGCTCTGGCAAACAAATCCAGAGGAATGGGTCATTCTGTGTCCCTTGTATTCTGTTGATTTCACAAAGGCTGGTATTCCGGGTTATGGGAGAAAGGGGTTATTTCATTTAATCTGGAGCATAACTGTGTAAGGAAGATAATGGTATCCCTATTTCATAAATAAATCTGGAATTCAGAGAGGTTAATGACTTACAGGTTCACCCCATAGAGGCAGAGACAGGATCCCAACCAAGTGGGTCTGATTCCCCAAACCATTCCCTTCCATCTCACCGCAGAAAGGGCACAGGTAGCAGAGCTGACCTTCTGCCGTGAAAATCCGAGCACTGGGTTGCAATTTGAACACAAGTGAAGGAACCTCTCTAGTTTCTAATTTCAGGAGCAGGCCTCAGACCTGCTTCTGTTCAAGACCTTGCATAAGACCCAGAATCCTACACTAAGAATGCTTGAAAGACAAGATTTGGGTGGGAAGAATAATCTACATTTAAGGTTCAGTTCACAAAGAAATTTCGTACCCAAGTCAGTCATTGCAATAACCCTGTGAAGTAAACAAGGCATATTTCATTCTTACAACTAAGTCTCAGGAAGGTTAAACCCAAGGTCTTTGAGAAATTTATTTTATGAATCTTTATTTATTTATTTATGAATCTTATGAATCTTTATTTAAGGAATGTGGCATGACTTAATTCCTAAGATCATATAGTAGCCTTAGGGCTTAAGCATAGGACTGTGTTTTTAAGTCTGTATACATCTTACCCCCAACAAGTAGCCTCCCCTTGTGTTCTTTGATCCTGATGTCGTAGTTGAATAAGCTCTTGCAGTCAGGGCTGCCATGGGAGTCCATGCAGGTTGTGCACTGTGTAACTCTGAGGGATGCATTCTAAGCTACATGAATGTGAATGGCACATCCTCAATTTATGGTGCACAGCATGGAGAATCTTTTGCAACAGCCCTTGGTGTTGTGCAAAATCTGAGATGGCTTTGAGAAAGGAACATGTAATCATTACCAAAAAAATCATTCTCATAAAATGTAGAAGTTTATATGAAAGCTGTATTGGCCATGGCACAAGGAGGTATTTCCAACTAGATTTTACACAGGGCCCTATTCTCTTATAAGAATTCAGCCCTTGACATTAGCTGAGTATCTGTATGGGTTATCACATGCCATGGAAAGAGAGTTCACAGCAAGTGATATCAACAGTACACTGTGTTCTTTTTCAGATTTATTGAATGCACATTTACTAAGTGTCAAGTAATGAATTAGACATTCCAGGGATGTGGCCCAGTTTCTGCCTTTAAGGGGGTAGAATTTCACTGGGGAGAAAACACACATACCATAATTTTAACAATAACAAACTAGGGGGGCTTCCTTGGTGGCGCAGTGGTTGAGAGTCCGCCTGCCAACGCAGGGGACATGGGTTCGTGTCCCGGTCCGGGAAGATCCCACATGCCGCGGAGCGGCTGGGCCCGCGAGCCATGGCCGCTGAGCCTGCGCGTCCGGAGCCTGCGCGTCCGGAGCCTATGCTCCGCAACGAGAGAGGCCGCAACGGTAAGAGGCCCGCGGACCTCAAAATAAATAAATAAAAACTAACAAACTAGGTAACATTTTTTTAAAAAACTGTATTTAAGTGCAAAATTGCATGTTACTGACTAAGCTTGCAGTAGGAGGCCAGGAAGGGGAGTTTGTCACAGGTTGGACTAGTTAAGGACTTATGAAAACAGTGGTAAGGGTGGGGGATGCCCGAGATGAATCATAAAGAGTAGATAGAATCTAGGTGGATACGTAAGAGGATTTGGGGGTGAGGAAGGACCCCCAATAACAAAAACGCGACATTAAAACCCAAATCCAAAAAGAAAAACCCAACAGTGCAGGCTATCTTTCTCATCTCTCGTTTTGCTTGGTGGTCATGAGCTGCTCCGTGTGGAAGTCAGGCAACTGAGAAGGGGAGATGGCTGAAGAAGGTGGGAGCCTGGGGGCAGTTAAATAGGATGGCCTACCATTTATAGAAGCTGGGGCTGCAGTGCAAACAGGACTTTTCCTAGTTGGAGCAGATCCCCATTACTCTGCTGGAGCTGGAAAGCAAGGGTAACATCAATTTTATAAACTTTCTATAGGAATATGTCTCCACAATACCCTGGAGGGCTGGGGAGGTAAAATGTGATCTGTAACAAAACTGAGCCTGTAGTTGCATATGTATCAAATTTTCGCTATATTTCAAAGTATATGTCATCAGGTACAGCTCAGAATTGAAGCTGGAAGCCAGAGTGGAGAAAGAGAGTGAAATTGGCATATTTATATTCCACAGTAATCCTTTTCCCATGATCTTGTTTGTCCATGGAAAAAAGAATAAAATACTGAGCTATAAAACCCACAACTGCACACTGAAACTTGCGGGGGTAGGGGTGATGGGGCAAAATGGAAACAGAAGGAGCAGCTGGTCGTATTGAAAACTTTTCAGATGTACTGAAATAGACACACTTCATCTTCAGTGTAGAAGATGCCACCAGGCAAAACTTTGCATGGAGGGGGATTCGAAGGATCCAGTGACACTTCAGTTTCCCAAGAATTTTCTTTCACAGCAGGTTGTTTAATACGGCTCATCCATGCTGAATGATAAACAAGAGAAAATAAATTAAACTCAGGAGCCTAAAAATTGCAAAAATTTAAGTGTTGGTAGTAAAGGTAAATGGTCACTAAAGGTCAGAAGAGTAAAGGAACTCTTTCAGATGAGTTACAAGATGCAGGACATTCACTAAGGCACAGGAATGAGAAGAAAACCCTAAAGCAACACTTCTCACCCTTTCAGGTGCTTACCACCTAGACACGGTGTTGAAACACAGACCCTGATTCAGGTCTGGGTGGGCCTGAGATTCTGCATTTCTAACAAGCTCCCTGCTAGTGCTTAAGTGGCTAGTCCTCAGAACACACTGAGAGAAAGTTTGGCGGTACAGGCTTTGTCTTCAGATCTAATAAATATGAAGGGCATTTTGATAGATTTTGAACAGTGGACAGTCAGAAAAGTAAAATAAGACGTATTTAAATGGAAAGAGAAATTAGAGAACATCAAAACTCGTGAAAGGTACGGTACTAGGTTCTGCACGCCTGATTCTGGTGGGATATGATTTAAGGAGATGATGATAAGTTTAGTTTTGTGAAAAGAAAAATGACACTTGTGTGAGTAAAACCATTCTTGGAGAGAACAAGGGAGAACCAAGTAGGGTATGTCTGAATAACACCTTTCAAAGGGAGAACCAGATTCTGACACTCTGCTGTCATAGTGAACTGCCAGGGTAAACCACAGTTCAGCAGCTGCAAGCGTGCTTGCCAATTACAGAGATAAAAATGTTTCTGAAAACAAAATTTCATATAAACCTCCTCTCTGAGGTTGGCATTGTATCTTCCTGTGTATCTTGGGTGTAGCTTTTACCCAGGCAGAATTTAGACTCTAGAAACCAAATGAGGTGATAAACAGAACCAGTTTGCAGAAGAGTCAAAATAACCCAGCAAGAATTGAAACCACAAATGCACTAGGAGTCAGTTATTCACCGACCAAATGCTAATAGGAATCAGCACAAAGGACTATGAGTGTTAGCTCAAGGGCTTAAAAAAAACTGATACATGGTGTTGAGTGTGATAGTGTTCATTTTACCTTTGGCTCGTTTTAGAAACACACCCTGCTTCTTCTACTCCACCCTTCCTCAGTGCCATCACACGATGGTTTCAGTGCAAAAAATTACAATACTGGAGGAGGAGGGTATCTGTGACTTACACCTCCAACCTGGGTTCTAGAAGCATAAACGTTAAGAACATGATCTTTGGATCTAGACGGATGCAAATCTCAGCTTTGCCATTTATTCAGTGACCTCAGGTAGTTAATTAAGTTCATCGTTCCTTCACCTTACAATGGAAATATTAATAGTACCTACATCCACAGGCTTGTAGGCAATCTTTAATGATTTAAGACATGCAAGACACTCAGAACAGTGCACGGCATGGAATTAATGTTTGATAAATGTTTGTTACTATTGTAACTAACTCTGTCACTAGCTCAGGCACTATAGGAAAGTTATTTAATTAGCTCAATTATCAAGAGAGTTTGAATGCCAAGGTCCATTCCAGAACTAAAATTCTATGATTCTATGGCCACTTTGGCCAATAAATTTGAAGTATCCCAAGGCAGCTGGGCAAATAATTCTTCGCCACATCCTTCTAGAATGTCTGGTGAAGTGTGCAAGACCTGTGTTGATGGGGCAAGGCTTCCCTTCCAACTTCTGTTCACAGCTCCTCAATACACCATGGGCTTTAGGTAGTTCTACTCACTGGCCCCTGAATGTTTTCAGAGTCCCAGTACCATACCATTTACATCATTTCCCTCTTCCAGACTGCCTTCCCTGCTTCTGTCCATACACCTAAATCCTATTCATCCTTAAAAAACCAACCCAGGTTCCATCTTCTTTGTAAGGTTTTCTGCGGTCACCAAACATCTTCTGTACTGAAGCAGTCTGGCCTTCAGTACAGAACTCATTGACCATTACCATATTCTGCCTTTATTTTTCTGAAGTGTTTTTTCTATATTTCTGTCTTAACTTCCCAACTAGATAATAATCTCCCTGAGGTCTGGCACAAGGATTTACTTCTCTTGGTGTCTCAGTCAAGCTTAACATTTTCCCAACAAAAAGGTCTTAATAAACAGCTATTGGTTGGTTCATTGTAAATGTCAGTGAACCATTAAACTTAATATGGCAATTAGCTTAATATGGTACTTAATCCTAATGTTCTTCCTGCCAGCATCTCTTCCTGTCACCCAAGGACATCTGAAAAATTGATCTGCTTCCATCTAGTGGCAATTAAAACACAGGTGGTTCCTGTGGCCAGAAAACAGCTCTGGGTAGATTGTGCCAGAAAAGACTTTCACTCAGTGGGTGTGAGCATGAAAGAAATCTTTATATCTTGTGGATTTCCTGCCCACAGAGATAGGGAGTTCAGCCTAGAGAAGAGTCAGGGACCCCATCTACACTATCTAATGGAAGATAGGGCAATAAAAGAACATAGGATAAAAGAAACTTCACTGACCCTATGTCCTCATCCAGTTACCCCTCCCGACTCTTTCATCTCCTTCCAGCCAAGTTTTATGAAAAAGATAATGTATACGTTCTGCCTCTATGTTCTCCTCCCCACTGATTCCTCAACCCCTGGCTACAGGACCTCTGTCATGACCTCAGCATTGAAAACAATTTCCCTACTGATACCCTTATTATATCCAGTGGATCATGGCAGTATTTGAAATAGTTTCCATTTCCCTTTTTCCTTAGGATCATGACCCCGTACTCTCCTCATTTTCCTTCTACATCTCTGGGAACATCTTCCCATTTGCCTTTACCTTAGCTGACTTCTTTGATATTGACCTTCCTCTGGCTCCTACCCTCTCTCCCACATCCTCTTCCATTCTCACCCTGCACATACTCCCTGGGTGATTGTACCTGCTCCTGAGATACAGTTACCTCCTATAATGTGAGAACCTCCAAATCCATTTCTTCTGCCTCAAGGTAGCCCTTTTGCTACAGACAGAATCAACAGATGATGGTTGAACCACAGACACCTAAACTTTAACAGGTACAAAACTGAACCCATGATTGCCACCTCCAAAACTTCTCATTCTTTCGTGTTCCCTTCTCAGTAAATAATACAGCAGAGATGGTAACCATCTACCAGTTCCCACATCAGAGCCACGGCAACTTCCTTGATTCTTCTCCCTCTCTCTTAGCCAATTAATAACCATATTCAGTTGATTCTACCACCAGTTATCTCATGAACTCATCCTCATTGCTATTGCCCTAGACAGACATCATCGGCTTTAACCTAATAACTTCAAATACTCCAAAACAGTTCTTTGCCCCCAGAGTCATTCATCTCCCATGTTTGCATACTTTTATGCAGAGTGATCCTCCCAAGATGCAAATTTCAGCATGACATTCACCTGCTTCAACTCCTGTTACTAATACCCCAAAGACCTCAAGATTAAGTCCATACTCCTTCATATGGCTTATAAATTACTTTATAATTGTCCTCTGTTGCCTTCTGTCTCTCCAGTTTCTCTTTTGTACTTTAAACTACAGCTCACTAAACTACTAAGGACTTGTCAATAACAATCTGTGGTTGGTAGGATGGTTGCCTGAACAAGAAACCAACCTCCTCAGGCACCATCTTGCTTCATTTCCTCCAGCATTTGGAAAGGTACCCAGTTGTCTAGCTGGGTAGTCTGTCACCAAAGTCTCATCTCCATTGTTCGTTTGACTTATACTTTCCTTCTTAATATTTCAAAGCAAGTCACTAAACCCTGAAACTGAGAAGTGTTTTGCTATCTTCATTTCTGCCCAGTAGGCCTTGTATTTTCACATGTATGTTTTTCTGCAATTGAAGAAATCTGAGGTTCAAGACCAAGCCAAAAAACTTCCCCCTCTTTGGGGGAAGCTGCAAGTAGAATTCAGGCTCCCCACCTTTCCCGCATTTCTGAAGGTCAATGCCTATCAGAGGTCATTTGCCATCTTGTGCTAGGTGCTGAGGGCCTGGTGCCTGGAATTATACCTTTTTCGTAGAGCCTGGGATTCATTAGTTTTTCAATAAATCCTTGTTGACTTGAATGTTTCCTGAATACTGTATTTAGCCTTGCCCCCATGTTCAGCCAGAATAAGAAGAAATAAACCATAATGCTTCCAATCCTCAAAGAAAATTCAGAAGCAATCAGAAAGAACTGTCTTTACATAAACTACCCCTTCTTAATAGGGCATTACTTGTTCATTCATTCATTCAGCTCCTCTAGCACTAAAAAAACCTGACAGCTTTTAAGGAAGTTTAGTAGATTTATTACTTTATCTGGAAATTTCATTTGGATGAGACCCCATGTAAATAACTAATAAGGAGCTAATGTGTCTAGCTATAACAGGAAGTATTAAGATACTTAATACTTACCCTCTGTAAGCAGAGGGTAGAGAAGACATCAACAGATATCGAAACTTCTTGCTGATAAAACTTACCTTCTCCGAGACTTTTTGCCTAAAAATAGAAGAGAAAAATGGCATCAGAAAAAGGAGACAATTTCAATTTTTTATACTTAGAGAGAAGGGAGATTCCCTCTCTCAAAACTGTTTCTTGAAGTGTATTTTGTATTTGTTAGGTGGAGCGCATGGTGTCTAAGGGGATTTGAGGTACTGTCTTAATGTTCTAATTCGAACAGTGGTAGAACAGACTCATTCATGCAGATGCTTCTCAGAGCACCGTTTCATCCACTGTGCTGCTCATAAAGACAGAAGTCCAGCCTGAACTATCCGATGATCAGGCCCCATGTACCCATTCTTGTGTTTACACATCCCGATCTGCCATCTCATCCTACCTGCAGATTCTTCCCTAAGAGATTCAGCTGCTAATACTGTAAGAATATGTATCATTACACTTCACGCCATCTTCTCTGTGAAAATCCACAAGAGAAATTACACTCAGGTCTCAGTGGTAGCAGCTACATGCCTCATCTGGGTAACCACTGTATTCTTATCTTACAAACACAGTGAGTATCATTACTGGTTATGTTTCCTTCTTTGGCTGGCTACAAGGAAACTCAGCCGGATCTGAAACCCTCTTCTATCCTAACTTTACCCCTGGCTCTGACTTATTTTTGGTATTCTAGATTTGGACCTTATTTTTCTTACTTTTAAACTAATTTTAATTTGCTGTGTTGAATGCATTTGGTAAACTATCTTACATTCTTTTTGAAAAAAGCCGACTATAAATAAATAGATGAAGGAACTGCAGGGCTAGGCTCCAGAGGAAATAAAAGCAAAAAATGCTTTTTGAGGAGAAAAAAAATCACTGGGAGGCAATATATTTCTGTGTCTATAAACTAGAGCTCTAGATCATCCAGTCTGGGTCCAGGTCCTTTTTTGCCAACTGTAGTGTGTCTTTGAATAGCTACTTATTCTCTCTAAGCTACCATTTCTTCATCTGTGAAAGGGTCATGATAATTATATTTTCCTCACTGAGTTGATAAAATGTATTCAAAGTATTTAGTCCAGGGCCTAGAGCATAGACAGTGCTCAATTCTTGTTTTAAACCTTTAAAATGTTAGAAATTACTACTTTAATTATTTCTTCCAAAATTTAGCCAGCTGGTGACATGAGCCAAAAGCACTTGAGCAGGGAGAATTAAATCTGAATGAATTTCAGATTCCACTCATTTTCATATGAATATATTTTTCTTTTAGAAACAATGAAACACATACATGAGCAAGAATCTGTTCCTATTGAGAAAGTTTCTTTTTCAAGAAAAAGGGAACTAAGGGGCCCGTGTTCAGTTTTGTGCCCTGTTCTCACCCTGTGTGTTGGTTCAGGTAAACAATTCTTCTGTGGGTCAAAAAATAGAGCCTTATTAATCTGAAGACCAGTGGTTTTAGGGAGCATATCTGGATGGGAGTCTGATCTCTGACTCCGGCCACTGCTGATATGGAATTTTAGAGATTTGGCCTAAAACATCATTGCTTCAGTTTCCTCATTTACTGAACAGGGCCAGTAATGATGCCCAATCAGAGAATGATGGTGCTAGGAGAAAAAAAATATTTCTAGACAAGCCCATGCACAGGGAAGCATGTTTCTGGAGCCCACCCTTATTCTTTTCTCCGAAAAAAGGAGCTGAAGTCTGGGTATTAAGACAACTGGGGCAGGGGCCAAAGTACAGGTTCAGAAGATCCATCTGAGGACAGGACAAGGGTCAAGAGTCTGGTCATTTCATTGGCTTCTGTGCTCTAAATATTTGCTTGTCCCCTTTTTCCAGCTTTTGGAACACCAAAAGCCTATAAAATTATCAGATTGATGAATACTGTATACATGCAGATTTATTGTATTAGAAAAGCTCTAGGGGTTTAGCCTGGGAACCTATCCATCATTTCTAATAATTGTCTCTATAGGAAAAATATTCTTCATGTTTCAAAGAACTAACTTACAACTAAAAGTTTTAGAAGGCAAAGTCACTTGAAAGTTGGAGCTATCAGAAGATGTTTCACAAATGAAGACGATTTCATTTGTGAGATTAAAGATACCCTGACTTTCCTACAAAGTCAGTGATCTTTTGGGGCTTCTGTTCTCTTGTGCTCTTTGTTGGCATAATTGTAACTAGCCTAACTGCCCGTTTTCTGTTTCCTGTTTGCCCCACACTGATTCCCCAAGTAGGGGCATGCAGTTTTCAAGCTATCAGTTTGAGATCTTATACAGAAATGACTCCAAGGTAAAGAAAATTGCAAAACAACCCCACTGCTTTTCTCACCACTGCTTATAGTACAGCCTTAGGCAGCATCCCACCTCCTGCACCCCACCACTAAATACACATGACTTCAATTCTATGCTTTTTATTCTACTAACATTTATTAAAAGATTTTGGAATTTGGGAATATCTACTTACTATGGTGACTCCCAGCCCCAAAGTCCTTAATGGTTACTTAGATAATAGCCCTCTTATCCCAGAGGGTAGAGTGTAAATTACCCACTCTATTCTCCACCCCCTCACTTCTGCCAAGGTCACTCAAGGCAGGAGGAAAGAAAGGATGATTGGGGGCAGTCTTGAAGTCTCAATGGAAAGGACGATCAACGGTGGGAGAAAAATCTCATTCTTTTTTTGCCTTACTGCCATATTTAAGTAAATAGCATAGTACTCTAAGACAATGGGATCTAATCTTAGCAGAAGTTCCAAGAGCAGGAGCAGAGACATTTTAACTGCTCAGGGCTCTTACTTTACAGTTACTGAAGTTCTTGCACATCAACAGCACCCCCGTCCATGGTGTTTCTGGCTTGGTTATAAAACTAATCTAGTACCCTTAGTCTTAAATTTGGAACGAAAGATCAGGTCATAGCAGAAGACCATTAGGGATTGGTAGATAATATTCCGGCAATTGCCAGTAAGAATGGGTGGTGGGGCAGCCTTTACATACCATTCATGGAATAGAATACATACTAATTAATTTGATGGAACTGAAATTACAATGGCCCCACAGAGGCAACACAGAGCAGTTGTTTAGCAGTTGTTTTGAGGTCATTGATGGCCCCTGAACTTGAAGCAAGGTTATCTTTAAAGCTGCCTAATATCCATACATGTCATAATCTTGAATGTTTCTGTCTGATGACTTTGACCAAATGTGGCAGCACATACCCAAGGCCTGCCTGACTGTGGGCCTGTAACTGGCAGGTTTGTCCCGCTTGAGGGTTTGGACACACTCAGGAGGGAGGTGAGGGCAGTGATGCTGTTGTTCTTCTCCAGTGGTGTTTCATCTACTATTCCAAGCAGCAGATACTAGTTTCTTGAGGCAGCCCTCCTTAATTCCCCTTCTTCTCTAGTCCAGAGTGGATGGAAAGCATGAGTATGGGGTACATTTGGTTAAAGCTGTAACCTTGGTGAATAGACACTGGGGAGAAAATGTGGGGATTTCCCTAAGGGACAATACAACTCCCACATGTCAGGAACCAGACAGGTATCATCTGACTCTTGACAAGGCTAGGTATTTGGGAGAAGTGCTTTGAAAACCTTATGGGACATTAGATTCACTTCCTAGAGGAATTGCACTGAAATCAAAACCATGTAGGCTCTTATAGGACAAGATCACATATCCCTTTTTTTTTTTTTAGAATTAAATAATAGCAAAGAACCATTACAATTTCTCATTTGTCTGTTAACACCCTAGCAAGGGTGTTAGCAAGGTACCTTGAAGACAGTAGGCATTTTTAGAAGATTTGTCAGAATGAAAAGCAAAAATCAGCCAACTTGTTTTGATGAAAGTGTGTTCTGGGCTGCTTCACACATCTCCAGGGACTGATGTCTATAGAACCCAGAGCTTGGTATCCTGCTTTAGCTGAGGCTCTCATACTTAATTTCCTGTGGGTTTCTATGTTTTTTTCCACTTTAAAGTTGTATTATTTTTGTATGAAGGTAAACTCACATACCTTTTTTTAATCTCCTTGCCAGCCAAATGATAAATGCCAACCCAGAGAATGTGGTAACCATGACTGCCACTGGAATGAAGAGGGGGTTATAGTCACCCTCCTTGATTGTTGAGAAATTCCTGTCCACTTCTGCAAGAGAAATTAGTAAGATATGTAGCATGAGGCCACAAGCATTATTTCCTTAGTGCCTTCTCATGACATTAAACTTTCTTCCTTGTTACATCTTCTAATAATTGTCCATTTGATGCTATTTGACAGATGAGGAAATCAGCATGGGAAAGCCCATGATGAGTCTATAGCAGAGAAAAGACTAGACCAGCTTTTCTAGCTCAACGCCTATAGAATCTCAACCCACAGATTTGTGATTCATGGAATTCCTGGGAGATGTACCTAAATATTTTGGCAAAAAGTGGTCATCATTGTATTTAGCTCCATGGCCTTGTTCAATGGTTGGGACTCAAACACAGAGAAGAGCTAAAGAGTTAAGTACAACTTCAGGAAAAATAAAAGCCAGTGACCTGAACCAGGCAACTTATCAATAAAAGGAATCTGCTCTCTGTCCTGGCTATTGTAAATAGAGCTGCAAAGGGGATATACGTATATGTATAGCTGATTCACTTTTTTATAAAGCAGAAACTAACACACCATTGTAAAGCAATTATACTCCAATAAAGATGTTAAAGAAAAAAAGGAATCTATTAATGCTTTGAAGCAGCTGTGCAAACATATGCACATGCTGTTACATGCCAAGGACCTGCACTAATGTGTCTTTCAAATGATGTAGTCCTGGGCTTCCCTGGTGGCGCAGTGGTTGAGAGTCCGCCTGCCGATGCAGGGGACGTGGGTTCGTACCCCGGTCCGGGAGGATCCCACGTGCTGGGGAGTGGCTGGGCCTGTGGGCCATGGCCGCTGAGCCTGCGTGTCCGGAGCCTGTGCTCTGCAATGGGAGAGCCACAGCAATGAGAGGCCCGCATACCACAAAAAAAAAAAAAAAAAAAAAGATGTAGTCCTACCATTTCCCTCACAAATAAGTAAAAGGATACATCTATATATCCTCTTATAAGTGTGAACTAAGTTCATGTGGGGACCTTTACTGAAAAAACACTGATATGAAAAAAACCTATCTTCTGATACCACCAATTGAAGAAACTTACTTTTGCATATTGGCACAGCATCTGACTGTTCCTTATTCTTCATATTACTTTGATGAACCCTTTCAAGGTGCTTCCATCCCCACACCCAAATGTATAGTGGAAAGGAGGTGCAAGTTCCCAGAGGATCCAAAGAGAGGACACCTATGGACTGCATGAGGATGAGGAAACGGACACTAGTCCAGCCTTAAAAGGAAATGCCCCATAAGCCTGATGTACAATCCTCCCCTAAAGACCCCATGCCATGTCCCCAGTTCCCTACCCCACTTCCTGGCCCCAGGCCACAGAGAGATCAGCTTCTACAAATCCTACCATTTAAAGACTTCTGTCATTGGTATAGATAGTCTCCGGAGCAAACATGGGTAGCTATTCTTTCACATGCTAATTTAACGTGGATTAATTGAGCATCTATTGCCAGGTGCTGTGTCAGGTGGAGGGTATATAGAGATGAGGAAGACATCCTCTTATGCACAGACAGATTTGGGAGGCATCAGATTAGTGATAATTGAGAAGTATCCATTACTTTGGGAATTAGGTGGTCATTGGCGACTTTTGTAGAGACATTTTAGTAGACTAACAGAGAAGTGAGATTGTAGTGTAATAGAAAAATGGATAAGAAATAAGTCAGTATAGACAGTGAGTTTAGATGTTAAGGGCTAAGATAGGAGGATTTGAGAATTGGCCGAAAAAAAAAAAAGGGGAAATCACTGTCATTGAAGAAAGAGGCAAGAGCAGCCAATTTATGGTAAATTAATGTGTACAAATTTTTTTTAAGCGACATACATTTAGCAAAATAAACTTAAAAGTTTAATCTATCTTTCCCCACCATCTGCTTGTCAATAAGCTACCTCTTTAAGTCTTTAATATATTGGGGCAAACTTACTTTGACATATTGGACTAGGGCTGGACCAATTTCCAGATGATCCACAAATAGTTTTATTTTCCCCAATTAACTCAGCTCCTTCTGAGCAGCTGAAGGTACACGTGGAGGTAAAGCCAAAGTCGACCAGGAGGTGACTACAGTCCATGGTTCCAAAACCGGGTGCTGTTAGAGGCTCACACTGAATCACTTCAGTGAAAAAGAAAAAATCAGTATTTCTGAGCAGAGACCCTCTCATGACAAATAGTTTTTAGGCAAACTGCCTAACTCAACTGTGGAACCATTGACATGAATCTAACATTTCTAATTTCTAGAAATTACTTCTGATGATGCTTCCAGAGTTTATTTTCTTGAGAATGATGGAGAGTGGTGAGTCAGAGGTGAAGCCAGGAGAACACAGAAAGCCCTGGGTGGGCAGGGGAGCATTGGGGAGAGGAGGGGAGGGCTGGCTCTTTCAGATTGCTGCCCCAGCCCTGGTAACTCTCCGTCTGCTGGAAGTGCCATGCTACGTGGCCTTGGCCTCAAGAGCTCTTATGGTGCATTATCAATGAATGTAGAGAATTTCCACCCTTTCACCTCTTCTAAAGTCTACCTAAGCAGTTGTGAAAAACATCCCCATTCTGTGAAGCGAGTCCCTCAACTTTTATAAAATTCAACAGGTTGGTCAATTAGTTCTATGATTTCAAAAAATGATTTGGATAGTTCTTTTGAGAATTCAGCCACTTAAACTAGTGAGTCAAAAGCATAAATGTAGAAAATGTAACCAAAACTTCGCAAGTTTAGACACCACCAGTTTTTCCCCTAAAGGGATAGTCTTCTTGACAGTAAAAAAGAAAAAACCAAAAACCACCATATTTCAAATGAAAAAAAAAAATCAAGAGATTGTGTTTTTGTTTTTCACAGAATTTGCTATTCTCCTGAGAGTTCATGGAGGAGGAAATCTAAAAAATGATTTTAAGAATAAACCAAATAAAACAATCAAAAAAGACCTCTAGCCCCCCCACTCCCAAAAAGGAAATTGCTTGCTGTTAAGTAGGACACCACATAAAATAGGTGTTATTGAAAGGAGAGAACAACAAAAATTCAACTGCAGTTCAGCAAGACTGATTATTTATGCCACAGCAATGAGAAAATAAAAATGAAATAAAATAAAAATGCAGTATAGGGCTTCCCTGGTGGCACAGTGGTTGAGAGTCTGCCTGCCAATGCAGGGGACACGGGTTCGAGCCCTGGTCTGGGAAGATCCCACATGCCACGGAGCGACTGGGCCCGTGAGCCACAATTACTGAGCCTGAGCGTCTGGAGCCTGTGCTCCACAACAAGAGAGGCCGCGATAGTGAGAGGCCCGTGCACCCCGATGAAGAGTGACCCCCGCTTGCCACAACTAGAGAAAGCCCTCGCACAGAAACGAAGACCCAACACAGCCATAAATTAATTAATTAATTTAAAAAATATACAGTATAACCACACTGTATTGCTGAAAATTATATATATGTTCTGTGACATAGTCTCAGAGGTATTTGGTTGTTATTTTTTGTTTGTGGTTTTTCTTTTTAATTAGTAACAATAACCTCTTTGAAAATCATCACAGTATAATCTAAGTTAGGTTAAATTATGCTTCAAAAGAGGATACAGACTTCTTAGCAAGACTCTACTACATTTGCTCAGTCTATAAACACAGGATTGCCATGACAACTCTCTAGTCTGAACAGTTAGTTACTCACCTCGACATGTTGGCTTTGGAGATGACCAGCTTCCAAATGGTCCACAAGTGGTTTCTTCAATCCCAACTATGTCTGTTCCCTCAAAGCAGCTGAAGGCACACTGTGATGTGAAGCTGAAGTTTCCCAAAGGGTGAATACAGGCCATGGTACCCAGCTCTGGGGCCTCCAAAGGCTCACACTGAGTCACTTCAATAAGAAAAAAAAAAAACACTGGGCAGTGTTCCAGGGACCTGATGACTGGGTTTGAATCTTAGCTCTGATACTTGATAACCAAGTGCCTTTAAGCACGGTGTCTTAACCCCTCCAGCTTAGCTTCTTTACCTCTAAAAGAGGGATAATGATAATTGTATTGACTTCCTAAAGTTGGTGTGGGAATTAGTCAAGGACTTAGAGCCTGGCTCATAGGAAGCTTTAATTAAACATTAACTAATCTTATTATCTTTGGCATTACCTGGGGAGAGAGCTTTTAAATGTAGATAGGTTTAAGTGGGAATGACCAGCTCAGTTTGGAAATAACTGTCACATCAAAGCCCCTGAGTATACTAGACTGTTGAAAGTAGGAAGTTCGGAGAAAGATTGAGTGTCCATAACTGGTCTTCTTTAAAAGGGGAGAAGATAAAAGCTTTAGGAACCATCTTAGCCTGGATTCTGTCTTCACCGTCTCTAGCTCAGTTCCAGAACTTTAGTTCTTTTGATTTTTCCAGTCCTCTCCAGAAAGTATGTCTACTTCCTTGCCTGATTGGTGGCATAATAGATCAAATTAAGACTTGGAATTCAATCTTCACATTTTAGGCCCTGCCATGTCATTTAGGCAAATATTGCAACTCTTGTGTCTTATTCCTTATCAAATTTAAACCATCATTTTAAACTTCTTCTTGAGAGTTCAATGAAGAATGAATTCAAGAAATTAGAAGAATTTTAATATTTTCCATATACAGTACAAGTCCAAATGAAAGTAACTTATGTTGTCCCATACAGTTCATGCCCACAAGCAAGTGCCTAGTCTCAATCTTACAGATGCAGTGATAAATAAGATGCTGACTGATCTCAAGTTGCTGTCAGTCTACTGGGGAATACAGACAAGAAAACTGATGACTTCAACAAATGTGGGATAAATAAGAAAGAAATATATGGAGCTATTGGAACACAGAACAGGGATGCTTAGTCTGTCTTGGCATCCAAAGAAAGCTTCCTGAAAGAAATGGTCCCTGAACTATTATCTTCCAGGTAAACAGGTGTGTTAGTCATGTGCAAAATGAGAAAGCCCTGAGCAAGTCAATGATTGATATACAAAGCAATATGGTAAGTGTGGAGAACTACAAGCATTTTGATGTTACTAAAAGGAAAGAGGAGGCAAGGGATGATGTGAGATGAGATTAGGGAGAAAGATAGGAGCTAAGACAAAATGCCTTTATCTTTTTTCATTGGTTTAATGAGTATCTACTATATATCAAGCATTACTCTATGCCTTGAGGAGTTTAGATTTTATTCTGTAGGACGAATGGTAGGTAGAAATTAAAGGGTGGATGGTCACGTATGTGTGATGTTTACTTGGTATTTAAAATTGATCAGATTGCCTATAGTATGAATAATATATTTGAGAGGAGCTAATTTAAAGATGTGGAACTCAGCTCAGAAATCACTGCAATAATCTAGGAGGAAGATAATGAAGGCCATAATGTAGAGTTAATAAGTAGAAGACAAATTGGAGAAATAGTAAGTTAGAAAAATGAGTAGTAACCTTCCAAGACTGAACCAGGAAGAAATAGAAAATATGAACAGACCAGTCACAAGCACTGAAATTGAAACTGTGATTAAAAACCTTCCAACAAACAAAAGCCCAGGACCAGATGGCTTCACAGGCGAATTCTATCAAACATTTAGAGAACAGCTAACACCTATCCTTCTCAAACTCTTCCAAAATATAGCAGAGGGAGGAACACTCCAAACTCATTATATGAGGCCACAATCACCCTGATACCAAAACCAGACAAAGATGTCACAAAGAAAGAAAACTCCAGGCCAATATCACTGATGAACATAGATGCAAAAATCCTAAACAAAATACTAGCAAACAGAATCCAACAGCACATTAAAAGGATCATACACCATGATCGAGTGGGGCTTATACCAGGAATTCAAGGATTCTTCAATATACGCAGATCAATCAATGTGATACACCATATTAACAAATTGAAGAATAAAAAACATATGATCATCTCAGATGCAGAAAACGCTTTTGACAAAATTCAACACCCATTTATGATAAAATCCTTCCAGAAAGTAGGCATAGAGGGAACTTACCTCAACATAATAAAGGCCATATATGACAACCCCACAGCCAACATCATCCTCAATGGTGATAAACTGAAGCCATTTCCACTAAGATCAGGAGCAAGACAAGGTTGCCCACTCTCACCACTATTATTCAACATTGTTTTGGAAGTTTTAGCCACAGCAATCAGAGAAGAAAAAGAAATAAAAGGAATCCAAATCAGAACAGAAGAAGTAAAACTGTCACTGTTTGCAGATGACATGATACTATACATAGAGAATCGTAAAGATGCTACCAGAAAACTACTAGAGCTAATCAATGAACTTGGTAAAGTAGCAGGATACAAAAGTAATGCACAGAAATCTCTTGCATTTCTATACACTAATGACGAAATTTCTGAAAGTGAAATTAAGGAAACACTCCCATTTACCGTTGCAACAAAAAGAATAAAATACCTAGGAATAAACCATACCTAAGGAGACAAAAGACCTGTATGCAGAAAACTATAAGACACTGATGATAGAAATTAAAGATGATACAAACAGATGGAGAGATATACCATGTTCTTGGATTGGAAGAATCAACGTTGTGAAAATGACTATACTACCCAAAGCAATCTACAGATTGATTGCAATCCCTATCAAACTACCAATGACATTTTTCACAGAACTAGAACAAAAAATTTCACAATTTGTATGGAAACACAAAAGACCACAAATAGTCAAAGCAATCTTAAGAAAGAAAAATGGAGCTAGAGGAATCAGGCTCCCAGGCTTCAGACTATACTACAAAGCTACAGTAATCAAGACAGTATGGTACTGGCACAAAAACAGAAATATTGATCAATTGAACAGGATAGAAAGCCCAGAGATAAACCGACGCACATATGGTCACCTTATTTTTTTATTTTTTTTTTTGCGGTACGTGGGCCTCTCACTGTTGTGGCCTCTCCCGTTGCAGAGCACAGGCTCCGGACGCGCAGGCTCAGCGGCCATGGCTCACGGGCCCAGCCGCTCCGCGGCATGTGGGATCCTCCCAGACTGGGACACAAACCCATGTCCCCTGTGTTGGCAGGCGGACTCTCAACCACTGCGCCACCAGGGAAGCCCAAGTCACCTTATTTTTGATAAAGGAGACAAGAATATACAATGGAGAAAAGACAGCCTCTTCAATAAGTGGTGCTGGGAAAACTGGACAGCTACATGTAAAAGAATGAAATTAGAACACTCCCTAACACCATACACAAAAGTAAACTCAAAATGGATTAAAGACCTAAATGTAAGGCCAGACACTATCAAACTCTTAGAGGAAAACATAGGCAGAACACTCTATGGCATAAATCACAGCAAGATCCTTTTTGACCCACCTCCTAGAGAAATGGAAATAAAAACAAAAATAAACAAATGGGACCTAATGAAACTTCAAAGCTTTTGCACAGCAAAAGAAACCATAAACGAGACGAAAAGACAACCCTCAGAATGGGAGAAAATATTTGCAAATGAAGCAACTGACAAAGGATTAATCTCCAAAATTTACAAGCAGTTCATGCAGCTCAATATCAAAAAAACAAACAACCCAATCCAAAAATGGGCAGAAGACCTAAACAGACATTTCTCCAAAGAAGATACACAGATTGCCAACAAGCACATGAAGGAATGCTCAACATCACTAATCATTAGAGAAATGCAAATCAAAACTACAATGAGATATCATCTCACACCAGTCAGAATGGCCATCATCAAAAAATCTACAAACAATAAATTCTGGAGAGGATGTGGTGAAAAGGGAACCCTCTTGCACTGTTGGTGGGAATGTAAATTGATACAGCCACCATGGAGAACAGTATGGAGGTTCCTTAAAAAACTAAAAATAGAACTACCATATGACCCAGCAATCTCACTACTGGGCATATACCCTGAGAAAACCATAATTCAAAAAGGGTCATGTACCACAATGTTCATTTCAGCTGTATTTACAATAACCAGGACATGGAAGCAACCTAAGTGTCCATCGACAGAAGATTGGATAAAGAAGATGTGGCACATATATACAATGGAATATTACTCAGCTATAAAAAGAAACGAAATTGAGTTATTTGTAGTGGGGTGGATGGACCTAGAGTCTGTCATACAGAATGAAGTAAGTCAGAAAGAGAAAAACAAGTACTGTATGCTAACACATATATATGGAATCTAAAAAAAAAAATGGTCATGAAGAACCTAGGGGCAGGGCGGGAATAAAGATGCAGACCTACTAGAGAATGGACTTGAGGACACGGGGAGGGGGAAGGGTAAGCTGGGACAAAGTGAGAGAGTGGCATGTACATATATACACTACCAAATGTAAAACCGATAGCTAGTGGGAAGCAGCCACATAGCACAGGGAGATCAGTTTGGTGCTTTGTGACCACCTAGAGAGGTGGGATAGGGAGGGTGGGAGGGAGGCTCAAGAGGGAGGCGATATAGGGATATATGTGTATGTATAGCTGATTCACTTTGTTATAAAGCAGAAACTAACACACCATTGTTAAGATTATACTCCAATAAAGGTGTTTTTTAAAAAAAAGAGTAGTGTGTTACTTTGCATAAATGTAGGGGGAGGTGAGAGTGTTTTATACCAGAGTACCCATATAAATCGTGGAACCACACACTGAGATAAGGAATACAAAAAGGAAAGCTGGCTGGGGACAATTGATTTTTCAGTCTTTTGGGCATCCCAAAGGTTATGCTTAGCATATTTGGAGTTCAGGCTGGATACATATTTGTCAGTCCAAAGTTCACATAGATTTGTGAGTCCACATAAGTTGCTAGGTTTGACCAAAGGGGGCACATAAAGTCAGAAGAGCAATGGACAAAAGATGGAAGATGAGACATAACAATAAGTGTATGAGCTTGGATAAGTGCCCATGAAGAAACCCAAGGAGAAATGATCATAGGTAGAAAGAAAACCAGGAAAGACTGATATGATAGAGACCAAGACAAAAACAGAGTAAAATGTTCAAAAAGGAGTGAAATGGGCATGCCAATGACATAAGAATTTTTTAAAATTTAGAAATCGAGTGAAAGTAAAGCATTGGTAGAAGTCATGGCTCAGGGATTGACTGAAATGAGTCAGATCTGTTCCAGTTGGTTGATCATTTACATGTATTTTGGCTTTAATTCTTTATCTATTCATTGCAAACCCTGCTTTTTTTTCTTATTATAATTTTCTATTTTATGCACCAGATACTTCAAACATAGTTTTGAAACTCAACCAATACCAATCGAAGGACATGAAGTTTCTTTCAGTAGTGAGTTGACTAGGTCAAAGACTCCATGTCTTTGAATCTACGTATTCTTTCCTTTCTGTTCCTACCACTGTGACTCTGAATGACTTCAATAGGCCCCTGATGATGCGCTCCAGCTTCTCTCTTTTTGTTCAATCCATCTTATGTACCGCTTCTAGGGTAATGGCCCTAAATGAAGGGGTTTAGATGCTAAGTGGCCTCTCATTGTCAGATAAAGGGCAGATTCCTTCATTAGACAGCTTTCAGTCTCCACAGGCTTACTCCAGCGTATCTGGCTTTCCATCACATTAAATTATAAGCATGTATAATTTACACTAGTTAACTGTAAATCCTGTAAGGTCAGGATCTGTAATAGATTTGTCCTTGTACCCCCTGAAATGCCAGCCCAAGTAAATGCGTTGGATTTATTATTATATTTTCCAACAGATACTGTATATCATGATGTGAACTTTTCTTGTTGGCCTTGCGCTGTCATGATCTTGAGGATGACGTGAAAAAGCAAGATTACCTTCTGCGTAACTCACCCTCCTGATGATAAATGCTATTGTTTCTTTCAGTTTCAGAGTTCTAATGAATCCAGCAAACTTACTTGATTATGAATTCCTACCAAGCCTGATTCATTATTGTAATCCTTACAGCTTTAATCCCAAAGCAATATTCTTTGTAACACTCAAAAAGACTTTTTGAGAAGTGACTTGAAACTTCATGCTGACTTATGAAATCTTTACGGAAAGGTAACAATATTGTGCAAGCATAGCCTACTGATCAAATCTTCTCATTTCTCAGAATGGCTAATATCATTTTCCTTCAACCAACTTTCATAAACTACAATACTTTACATACGAAGAAACAAAGGAACAAAAATGGCTTACCGAACTGACACTGGGGCCCGTAGTGCCCCAAATCACAGTTGCAGGTGTAATTATTGATGATTTCCATACATTGTCCATGGCCGCTGCATGACAAGGGTTGACAAGAAGCTTTAAGGGGGGTGAGAAATTATATTAAGATGAATACTTTTTTAGTACTCCTAGTCATTTCTTTAAACATAGATAACTTTGGGGCTGTGACTACTTTAATAAACAGGAAAACTTTATTAGTATATTAGTAGCATTTTTTGCATAAAAATCATATGCTAAAATTTTTATTTATGTAATATACTTGTGATACAGCCATAGACATTTTTTTAAGAATGAATTTACTAATGCTAATACTCTATAACATTTGAGGGAACTTACTGACATACATTGAAACTCTTGAAATTTCTTTGATTTTAAGGTAGTAAGTGTATTAAACTATGACCTGACCCCAATCGTTTCCGCAGTATGTTTGGCAATCCCTTTCTTTATAGAAAGTACTGAATAGAGATTAGAAAATCTGAACTTGCTACATTACTAGAGAGTCCAATTTACAAGACACCAAATGAACTATGTTTCACTGTTAAAAATGACTTGGAAAAAATGCTGATTGCTTTGGAACTGTCATCATGGTCTCTACAGAAGTTTTTATATACCACAGATAATGAAACACTGCAAAGGTTCATTATATAGAATTATATAAGATTAGACCAAGAAGGAAACATGGCACCAAGCCGCCTACTTTACGAGGAGGAAATAGGTGACATGAGCCTCAGCTCTTGGCTGGTTCCATCTCTCTGCTTCCACTTCCTTGCCTTATTATCAGCGACACTGATTGTCTAGCTCTTCCTCCTTACTTTCCACATATATTTATCATCTTGATGTAAAAGTGATTCAGGGGTATAGATTTTGGGTATAGGGACGAGCCTCCCACACCAAAAATGCTCAGAAGTGACGTGACTCATGCTTATTTAGAGGACTGGACTTATTCCAGAATGTCCTGGCAACTTCTCTGCTCCCCCAGGTTTCCATGGGGCTAGTGCTGTCATTCTCAGAGAAGCAGTCTGCTCACTCCTACCTGTGTAGCAGAGGGCTGTCTTTGCTTTGTGGCAGGCGTCGTCGTTCCATTTCCCTGCGTCTTTTGCCCTCTTGATGTAGATCTCCACACAGTCTTCTTTACTCTTCTTGTTGTTGGGCTCCCCATGGCCCCAGTTCTCCGCTTCTTCGGTGAGAGATTTGTTGGTCCCTACCCAGGTCCATGCCCCTCCTACCTTCCGGATTCCTATCCAGTAGTATTTAGGACTGAAGGGGAGCGTCTTGTTCAGGTACTCAATCTCCCCTTTGTTTTGTATGGCAACTAAATCCGTGTAATTTTTTCTGCAGAACATTCTAGCCTTTTCCCAGGTCATGGGTCTTTTAGAATAATGGTAAGTCCAGCAATCGGTTCCATGATGTGCGAAGAAATCTGAAAGACATCAGTGTGAACTATGTAGCCTCGTGGTTATAGCTGAAAAGAGCCCAGAACTAATCCAGGCTGAGCCTGCCAGAGACAAGGAAGCTGACACCTCAAGAGGGTAACTTACCCTCTTGAGGTGATGGAATTAGTCATTGGCAGATTTGAAGAGTAGAACCTAGAACCTCTAGCCCTAATCACTTTTCACCATGATATAGAATACTTTTGCTCATAGCTCTATTTTAGATGAATTTGGTGGCTTTTTAGATTTATTTTCATAAAACAGTTTTTTCTCAAAATTCTTTCTAGTAAAATTTAACCACCATGTTTTAGAAATCCATATTTCTTTTTCTTAGCAGTTGTCAATCATTTAAAGTTAATTTAAGTGTAATATCATATAGCCCTAAAATTTACTGTCCACTCTTTTATTTCGGGATAATTTCCTAAAGGCCAATACTTGTGTTTCTAAGGGAGAAGTAAAATAAGAACAGGAATAATGGCATACTTTTAAGTAATCTCTTTTATATCAAAAAGATAATGTTTTACCATAGGAAGAGCCTCTTCTGGGGAAAGCACACAGCCCAAGCCTTATATATCTAACTACATAATAAAAAGAACAATTGAAAAAACCAAATGATGTAGGATTATGAAATTGATTTAGATTATGTTATGCACACAAAGATACTCAACTGATGGTGTATAATAATCATATGGGTGCTTCAAATATGAGGGCTTTGAAGAAATCAAAACAAACACATAATTACACAATGATACCATAATAATATATGCCATTCTAAGCATGGTATGATCTATGTGAAGCACTATTATACCATAAAGTAAAGGTTTTCACAGCCATCACCATTTGTTGAGTTTTCACTGTGTAGGGAAAATACTACAGAGAAATACCAAAGAAAACACAGATCCAATTTTTATACTTTCCTAAGGATTCTGAGCAAGGAATAACAGCTGCAAAGAAAACATATCAACTTAAACATATGAAAAATGTACAGAGAACTGGGAGACAGTTATGATTAATGAGTAAAGAATGTCATAAAATAAACCCTGCAGCAAAGGGTGGGGCAAGGTTAGGAGTTTTCTGGGGAAGTGAGAGGAAGAACAGGGATGTTTGTAGAAAGGGTAGCTATCTACCTAATAATTTTACCTGTGAATATGTACACCCAGTGGACATTTACCAAAATATGAACATAACTTTTTTAAAAAGCTTAGTAATATATAAATGTCATAACATACCACAACAGAGCACAGTCCAGACCCACAGCTCAAAAACGTTCCATAAGCTCCTCTGAGCACTCTGACATTTCCATGGAAATATCTGCAAATAAAATACAATTATACTCAGACTTATGCTCTAAATCACAATTTTATAGCAACTTGAGGAGATGCCTACAACTTTCTCAAAGTTCAGAGTATAACACTTATGCCTACTAAACCTGTCTGAGGCAAGAGATTTCTCAGACATGGGTGAAAAAGTAGAATTAAATTTGCCTCAAAACTGATGCAGAGTTGATGTTTTTTCATATTTTAGCCTCAAGTTGCTGACTGTTCTGATTTTTTCTACATTTTAGTAATTTTTTTGTATCTACTTATCTGCTGAGCTGTCGGATGAAACTATTTGATATTTAGTATGTGTATTTTTAAAGTGTTCTTTGGTCTTTAATGAACTATTGATGTCTAGATTTAATGTTAAAATCTCACACTTGACTCTGATGGGTCAATGCTTCAAATACGTAAAAGAATTGGGTAACCAAAAAGACACTACTAAAAAAAAGGAGTTCATTTATTTTTCAACTAGAAAGAAACACATTTTGAGCAACCCAAATGACAAAACCACAAATTTTCTTCACACCTTAACACCATCTTTTCTGAAGTGTATCAGTTCTCAGGTAGCGCCAATGTTTAGTCACAAGAGTGCTAATTTCAACCAGATAGTAGTACTTCTTCAAGAACCTCACCAGAGACAAGTCAAGGAGAAGAAATCAGCACAAC
Source organism: Monodon monoceros (assembly GCF_005190385.1). Classification (NCBI taxonomy): domain Eukaryota; kingdom Metazoa; phylum Chordata; class Mammalia; order Artiodactyla; family Monodontidae; genus Monodon; species Monodon monoceros. The sequence continues at coordinate 57,600,635 of NW_021703774.1, read as the reverse complement.
TGAGAAGAGAGATTCTAGGAGCACTTTTTAAATTAAACTCAGCATTTTTAGTTTTGGCTTTTTTAAAACCAAATAGGAAATGAGTTGCTTCTTTTCCTTTGCCACCTGCCTCTGCATCCCAAGAAGAGGTTCTATCTGAGCATCTGGAAATCTTTTAGGCTGAAAAGCTTACCATGGCTTTGCTCCGTCCTTCTTTAGTTTTTCTGTAGCACTTCAGCCTCTGCGCTCAGCACCAGAGGTCTCTGGGTCCTTGCCCAAGGATGGGTGTGCAGGGAGATTGCACTCACTGTCCCCAGAAAGACTTACTTTCTTTTACTTCTCTAACCAAGGTTCACATCTTCCCCCTCCCCTGATCCCTCCCCTTCCCCCACCTCTTCTGTTCCTCTTTCCCCACCCCTTTCCTAGTCTGGTCTCTAACACCTACCCTGAGAAAAAAAGAGCTGCTGACCAAGGACATTATTGCTAGATTCTCCCTTCTTCCTTCACTATTTCCTTCCTCACTTCCTTCCTCCCTCCCTTCATTCCTTCCATCCTTCCAATCTCCTCCTTCTCCTCCTCCCCTTCTTTTTCTTCCTCTTCTCCCTCTCCTTCTTCTCCTACTCCTCCTTCTTCTTTTTCTTCTTCTCCTTCTTCTTCTTCTTCTTCTTCCTTCTTCTTCTTCTTCTTCTTCTTCTTCTTCTTCTTCTTCTTCTTCTTCTTTCTTCTTCTTCTTCTTCTTCTTCTTTCCTCTTCTTCTTCTTCTTCTTCTTCTTCTTCTTCTTCTTCTTCTTCTTCTTCTTCTCCTCCTCCTCCTTCTTCTTTCTTCTCCTTCTCCTTCTCCTCCTTCTCCTCCTCCT
>NW_021703774.1:57596582-57599789 GCF_005190385.1 Monodon monoceros | reverse complement strand
CTTCTTCTTCTTCTCCTTCTCCTTCTCCTTCTTCTCCTGCTTCTCCTTCTCCTTCTCCTTCTTCTCCTCCTCCTCCTTCTCCTTCTCCTTCTCCTTCTCCTTCTTCTCCTTCTTCTTCTTCCTCTTCTTCTTCTTCTTCTTCTTCTCCTCCTTCTCCTTCTCCTCCTCCTTCTCCTTCTCTCTCTCCTTCTCCTTCTCCTTCTCCTTCTTCTTCTTCTTCTTCTTCTCTCTGTCTCTGTCTGTCTCTGTCTCTGTCTCTCTCCTTTCTTTTTATAAACATTAGACTAACTCCTGGTTATCCATGGTAGAGGGCCCCTGATAATTACAAGCACCACACAATCAAAACATTATTTTGAGAGACACAGATGTAGAGAACAAATGTATGGACATCAAGGGGGGAGAGTGGGGAGGGGGTGGTGGTGGTGTGATTAATTGGGAGATTGGGATTGACATGTATACACTAATATGTATAAAATAGATAACTAATAAGAACCTGCTGTATAAAAAACAAATTAAATTTAAAAAAAAGAAAGAATGGGGAAAAAAACATTATTTCAGACAAATTTATAGTGTGTTAAACTTCAGTAGAGCTAACCCAAAAGACTGGATTAATATCAGCTTTCTCCTCCCTCTTTCCTTGCTCACCCTCTAGTGGACATTCTTGTTAATGGCACCTCCTAAAAGTAAGTCCTGAAGGGAGCAAAGCAGCTCTAGCTTTTTGCCCTAGCAGGTTTCAGGGCCTACAGGTACATTTACATTTCTGGAGGCTAAGATGTAAAGGAGATAGTCTGCATATAAAATTAGGACCTGTATGATGGAGGGTAATAGAAAGAAAGAGTCACTGACATAATCAGATTAGCATTTTTAAAAAGAATAAAAATAGCTGTAGAGCTCAACACTCCATATTTATTACCTTATTTAACCTTTATAAAGCTTAAATATTACTGCTCCCCAGTGGATACCATTATTATCCCCATTTTTAAAAGTCTCAGAGAGGTTAAGAAAGTTGCCTTAGTCACAGAGCTAGTAAGAGACACGGCTGGGGTTTTGAACCAGGGCCAGTCGGTACTGGAAACTATGCTCTTGATGGTTAAGCTGCACTGCTGGAAGGAGCTCGGAAGACATGTTGAAGTGGGGACCAACCTGGAGCCAAGAAGACCCGGAAGTGCCAGTACTCCTGCTACTCCCCAAAGACATGTCTAGACCAGTGTTTCTAAGTCCTTTCCTTCAATTCTCTCAACCCTTGTCCAACCGGGCTTCCAACCACACCTGAGACTGCTCTTGCCAAGGTCTTCCACTTCAATGAAGCCACAAGCCAGTTATCTGTCCTCATCTTATTTGACCAATCAGCTCCTAGATTTCCTCCTACTTCCCTGACTAGTCCTTCTCTGTTTCATTTGTTGATTCTCCCTCATCTGTCCAACCATAAAATCTTTGGAGTACTCCAGTGTCCACTGCTTTTCTCTTCTTATTTACCTTCACAAACTTGATGATCCAATCCAGTCTCTTCACTTTGATTACCAGCTAAATGCTGATGACTTTCAAATTTATGTTTCCATCCAGCCCATCCCCCTGCCCTGGGAATGTTCCCCATTCCCAGCCAAATGCCTACCTCATATTTCCATTTAGTTCCTTTATAAGCCTTTCAAACTGTACATGTATCGAACTGAACTTCTGAATTTCCTCCAAACCTGGTGGGCTCTTCCCACAGCCTTTCCCATCTCAGTAAATTATAACCCCATCCTTCCAGTTACATAAGCCAAAGATTTCGAGTTAACTGGGACTCCTCTCTCCTTCTCACAAATCATATCCAATATGTCAGCAATTTTTTGGCTTTATCATCAAAATATTTTCAGCATTCACTCACTTCTATTTTATTACACATACAAACCACCATCATCTCTCATCTATGTTATTGCTACAAAAGCCTCCCACCTGGACTCCATGTTTCTACTCTTTTCCTCTTATAGCCTGTTTTCAACAAAATAACTTAAGTGATTCAGCTAAAATGTGTATCATTCAGGGGCCCAGCCAGAAACAAAATTGACCCCAGATGGGTGAATTCTTCACCCACTGAAGAGCCTTTAATGGAGGGGCCACTTGCAACAGATTAACAACAAGGTTAAGAGAACAAACAAAAGAAAATGAGCTATCCAGGGACTGGCAATATAGGAAGCTGTTGCATCTCTGGGACTAAAAATTCAAGGGGAGGAGATAGTGTATCATGACCCAGTGAGGACTGGGACCCTAGAGGAGAAGTCGTAGTGGAGGAAGGATGCAGCTGCTTCCAGAAAGAGCACCAAAGCGGGAAAAGAATGGGTGAGAAACACCCTGACCACTGTCTCTTCTCATTCTCTGGTCTCCTTTAGGAGCCCCTTATTAGTTAAACCAGTTGGAAACCAGCCCACCAGTGACTTGGTGATGCCATCTGCAGAGGTCAGCCCCCCGGGGAAACTGAGCAGGGAATGGTGGGAATGGATGCTAGATGACAGTTGGACAGGGGGAGAAGATAACAAGCACGAAAGAACACAAGTCAGACCACTTCACTCCCCTGTTCAAAACCCTCCAACGACTTCTCATCCCACCCAGAGTAAAATCTAAAGTCCTTACGTTGGCTTACAAAGTCTTGGATGGTCAGGTCCCTGCTCCCTAGTCATTTTTGTCCTCTGAGATTCCCATTGTTTTTTGTAAGCTCAGCTATTCATTTAAAGCAAGCTGTTGTAATCCACCTAGCAATTGTTAATATTATACTGGTAGGGGTTTTCAGAATATTGATCCTCCATATTTCCAGAAGGAGAAGGTCCAGCATTCAGTAAATATCAGTTAAACAAAAGGATGGATAAATGGATAAACAAACCCCTTCGTGGTCATAAACTATAAATGACTTTTTTTTAAAGGGAAGACTACCTTTTCTTCTTAGTCATTATTTTTCTGGATATCTTTGTTACGCTATTAGTTTTCTGGACATTTCTGTTCTTCTTTAAAAATTGTAGAAATAGCCAGGGTTTTCTTCAGAAAGCTAGTTTTGGTCTTCTGGCACCCAGCCAAAATTATATCATGTCCCAGGGTTGCATGATGTCTACATGGTATCCCAACACTTGAGGCCCTTGTCAGAGAGATGGAGCACCTTAGGTCCCATCCAAAGTTTGCTTTCTTTCTTTTTCTTTCTTTCTTTCTTTCTTTCTTTCTTTCTTTCTTTCTTTCTTT
>NW_021703774.1:57542815-57596572 GCF_005190385.1 Monodon monoceros | reverse complement strand
TTTCTTTCTTTCTTTCTTTCTTTCTTTCTTTCTTTCTTTCTTTCTTTCCTTATTTATTTATTTATTTATGGTGTGTGTGGGAGCTATGTAGTGACCATTGTCAAATATGCATGCAATCCATTCACTTTTTCATACATTTTAAATTCTGCTCTTATATCAAGGTAGATTTCTAGAAGACTTGCACCACATCAGCTTAGCCTCTCACTAAATTCCTCTCACTGAGTTCACCAATGCTGTGTTTTTTGGCTTTTATCAAAGCTTTTTTTCAAATGGATGCCTTTGAATCATATGGATGGATCCTACATTTGTTGAAAACATTTTGGGGGGGAATACAGTGAGAAATTTGCTTTAAATTTAATACACATTTACCTATGCTATAGAATATGACTCAGCCATAAAAAGGAATGAAGTCCTGATATATGCTGTAACACAGATGAATCTTGAAAACATTATGCTAAGTGAAAGACGCCAGTCACAAAAGGACAGATATTGTGTGATTCCATTTATATGAAATATCTAGAATAAATAAGTTCATAGAGACAGAAAGCAAAGTGATGATTGCCAGGTGCTAGGGGGAGGGGAGAGAGGGACTGACTGCTTAATGGGTACAGGATTTTCTTTTGATGAAAATGTTTTCAACTAGATAGAGGTGAAGCTTGCATAATATTGCGAATGTACTAAATAGTATTCTGAATTGTACACTTTAAAATGGTTGCATTTATGTTGTATAAATTTTGCCTAAATTAAAAAATAATAGCGCACAGTCAGCCTAAAGAGAATATTTGGCGTACGAAGGTCACAGGGACATGGTAGCGGTGACTTAAAGGATGGTCAGGAGAAGAGTAATTATTAGGCTATTCCATGGTCCCCAAAGGGTAGAACTAGATTGAGTAGGTGAGCACTATAAAAGCATCACAAAATCAGAGAGATTGGAATACCGAAGGACCATTTGCCCACCATGAGATAGCTGAGGGAAGGGTCATCGAATGCCATGGAAAGCAGCAGCCTACGTCCATAAAAATGACCAATGCCCAACCTTTCCCTAGCCTACACTCCCAACGAAGATGACCACAGGGTTGACTTGTTCACTGCTGCCAGCCAAGGCTGCATTCGCTGCAGTTGCCAACATTAGTTTATCATGGATAGAAGGAATGCACAGCCCCACACAACAACCAGTAGACCTCACTCCAGGCCAGAGTTAGACCTAAATGTCCATCCTCCTCCACAGTCCTTTCAAGACCAAATCCACCACAGCTGTCTATTTTCCTTACACTTGGAGTGTAAGCCCCTCTGATCACCTTCCATTTCCTAGACAATTCACCCAAGTTGCTGTCTCCTGACCTGACCTTTCTTTTCTTCCCAAACTCTTCCTTGCCATCCTCTGTAGTTCCTGTTTTACAATCAACAAACTCCGATATATCCTCCAGTTCGTCTCCAAAACTTTCTTCTACCTCCTGCTTTAATAGAACCTGACCTCCCAAGAGCATCACTTCCCCTGCAGATCTCTCAAGGTGATAATGTTCTCTCACACTCCGCACACCTCAGGGTTGGAAAGCAGAGTTGATTGTCCTCCTTTATGATGAATGCCTCTGACCAATCTTTGTTCTTCCAGCCCCTTGTAAAAAAAAAAAAGAAAAGAAAAGAAGAAATAAAATAACCCTCCTCCTTTGAAGCTCATGACATTGAGATATATGATCTTCTCACAGTTTTCATTGCGGCGACCTACCAGCCCCTCATACACTGATGACTTTGGCACCTAGCTCCTGGACTTCCTTCCTCTTTAAGCAACTCCTGTAATCCCATATGACATCACTATCCAGGTGCACTACCCATCCCAGAGCTTGGATTCCCAGTTCTACAATAGCATGCTCCTCCACTCAGCTTGAGTTACCTTCTCTCCTGGACATAGCCAGAACCTTGCCATCACCCTTAAATGTTATCAACTCAAAAGATCATATAATCAAGCATCCCACTCTTTAATCACAGTCTCCTATTCTTGTAATTTATTATTCAAGTATCTCATTGCATTGCCTCTTAACTCTACCTCACTGAACCTCTAGGCCATTAGCTAGTTCCTTTGTTTCTAGCCATCAGTTTGCTCCTTCTTTATTTCCATTCCATGATGTACTGTTGTGAAACATATTTTGCTATATAACTGGCTTTAAAATTTTTGCCTTCTGAGACAACTCATTCTATTTGTGAAAAGCAGTCCTGCTCCTTAGGATGAGCCCAAATGTGCTTTCGTTTATCCGCTTATTTATTCATTGATTCAATAAATATTTGTCGAGTATCTACTATGTGTCAGGAATATGCCAGTTTCTAGATATATAGCAATGAATAAGGTAATTTGTTCCTACTCCTGAGAAACTTAAGATCCAGTGGGGAAGACAGATATTCAACAAATAACCACACATATAATTATTTAATCACAATTAAAGGAAGGAAGAATATGGGCTGTGAGAGAATTAAAGAGGTGCCGTTCTGAGAGCTATCAGTGGGAATCAGTGGATGAAAGTTACTAAAGGGACTATTGATAGGATTTGGCACCATTGGGAGATCAAGGAGAGGGGAAAAGATCTCCTTGATTTTGACCAAATGTCTGTTGTGGTTTTATTAATTGATTGATTGGTTGATTGGCAAGACAGGAGGCTCGTCTTATTGCTACGTGCCCTTTTGCAGTAAAATAATTTTATAAACCAGCAGCATGACTATATGTATGTGTAAATGAAGAGAGAAATATTTTAATTTCTCTTGGCTTAGAATCTTTTGGGAGAGAGATCCTAAAATTTTGAGGTAGAATCTATATTTATTATTTCCAATTGAAAGAAGAACAAACGCTTTCTGTTTAGGTAGATGTTTGTTTTCTTTCATTAAAAAGTTCTTTTCTAATCTTTTAATCTGCTGATTCCAAGAATTGTTCTACTTTGCACTTCTGTGCTTTCTACTTGCCTATGTCCCTTTGACTTGGGCACCTGTTTCCCTTCTGAATACATTTAATTTGTTCAATTTACTCTCTTTTTTTTTTTAGACCTGGAAAAGCTAACATTCCTGCTTTCTCTGCACTTCAAGCTGATGTCTCAAGTGTGTACCCATTTCAGTCCTACATGAAAACAGCCCTAATTAGCAGAATCTATCCTTATTTTTCATTTTTTTCTTCAATTTTCTCTTAAGTAATACTTTGAGCTAAGAAGTATAAAATCAAAGTGAAAACAACCGTAGTCTGTAACAGTGTTATAGCCACATTTCTTCTTTTTTAGTCTGGATAATCAAGCCAAAAGTTAAACCATGTTTTCTTAGGAAATTCAGGTATTCGGATTCTTTGATAGCGATGAGATTGTCGAGGTGGTTTTTAGTTTGGTACACACCAGGCTTTGTGCATTGACACTATTCTAGAAAAGAGAAGACACATATTTTGGGTGGGGAAAAAACAGCCGTGGCTCTAATCCTGGAGAATAACTGAGTCTGCAGAATAAATCAAGATGAATTGGTTGACTTGAGCAGCCTAGAATTGAGACTGGCGTGATGCAAAGACACCAGGAGTCTTTGTTTCATTGAGCTTAATGACTGTTTTCAGATTATTAATACTTTTTCAGACAACTGTAGAGTATTGATGCAAAAGCCCGTATGTATACTACTTCATACCCATTAGGGTGGTGATAATCAAAATGACAGACAGTAACAAGTATTGAACAGAATATGGAGAAATAGGAAGTTTCATACATTGCTGGTGGGGCTGTGAAATGGTGCTACCCTTCTGGGAAACAACTTGGCAGTTCCTCAAAAAGTAAAACGTGAAGTTACCATAGGACCCAACAATTCCATTTCTGGGTATATGTCCAAGAGAACTGAAAACATAAGCCTACTCAAAAACTTGTGCATGAATGTTCATAGCAGCATTATTCACAATAGCCAAAAAGCAGAAACAATCCAAATGTCCATCAGTTGATGAATGGAAAAAGAAAATGTGGCATATTCATACAATAGAGTATTATTCAGTTTATAAAAAGGAATGGAGTACTGATACATGGTACAAAATGGCTGAACCTTGAAAACATTATGTTAAATGAAAGAAGCTAGACACAACAGGCCACGTACTGTATGATTCTATTTGTATGAAATGTCCACAGTAGGTAAATTTATAGAGGCAAAAAGTAGATTAGTAGTTACCAGTGGCTGGGGAAGATGGAGAGTGACTTCTAATGGATCCTAGGTCTCTTTTGGGGGAGATAGAAGTGTTCCAGAGTTAGATAGCAGTGATGGTCACAGGATCTTGTAAATATACCAAAAGCTGTTGGATTGTACACTTAAAAAGGGTGAATTTTATGGTATCTTTTATCTAAGTAAAACCGGATTTTTAAGAAAGAGCCTGTACACAGGGCTAAATATAAACATGTTTATTATAAAACTTCATAATGCCATGTCAAATACAATAGGTATGACATAAGCTTAAATAAATACATACTTAAAACATTTTAAATCATAATTTTAAATACTTTATAAAACCCAAACACAGACCACATTTATATTTCACACAGCTATTTCCAATGCAGTATATACAAATATTTACAACATTTGAACAATTTCAAAGAAAACAGTAATTCATTCCATATGTATCCTGCTCATAATACTTGTTTTTTTTTTCTCTCTCTCCTTTATTTCCCAGAGTTCTTTTGCCCCTTAAAAACCTCTGCTGTTCTGATCCTTATCATATCTCTCTGTTTCCTTTTGGTTTTGTCTTTGCCAGTGTGCAGCCAGCACTTCTCTGAAATTTTGCTTTTTCAACACATCCTAAGTTAATGAAACGGTGGGAGAATTTTGATTCTTATACTATCCTGCAAGGTTGGAGCAGCTTTGCCAATTACTGGCCCAGTATCTCTTACGGCCAGTGATCAATCAATGACTAGGGATTCCTTAGGAATTTTAAACTCTCTTATAAATAAATACAAATACTTGCTCATTCAGGCTTTTCTCTCTTTAAGAACACCCGAACGGACAGAATAAGACAATTAGGGAATACTTATTAGACATCTTGACTTTAAAAAAAATCCACTGGACAGATCCATTACATGGTATGTTTCTAGCATGGATTTAAAATCTTATGTAATATACAAGAATTGTATGTTGACACATCACATCTGACAAACATCTTTGTAGTAATACAAAACACATATATATCTATATGTTTTTTTTTAAGAAAGACATTCATAAAACTGTACCTTTGTTTGCATTTATGCTTTTATCAAATCAGAACATTTAACCTCATGGAAGTTTTTCATCATAGAAACCATATAGCTATGAAAAAATACTTGACAGTGTACAAGTGTGTGCCATGCGGATTTTGCTCTCCTGAGACTACTCATGGTTTTTAAAGAAACTGTAGTCAAACATTCAGAACTTTATACTGGTTTATGCATTGCTAGGGCACAGTATTTGCCCTTTTTGAAATACATTTACTACAGATGAAACTTTAGAATTTGTTAATAAAGATCTGGGATAAGCAACTTTTATTATAGTCCTAATATTTATAGTCCTAATTATTATAGGACTAATATTTACATATTTTAAAGTCCCTACCACACTTGTACTGAATTAATATAGTCCTAATATTTACATATTTTAAAGTCCCTACCACAGGGACTATTATATTATAGTCCTAATATTTACATATTTTAAAGTCCCTACCACACTTGTACTGAATTAAGACTTATGGACTTTATACTATAGTCAATGCAAGTAAAAAGAACACACAGCCTCTAAAAAATACTTTAAAAAGCACTGAATCCCACAGGGATAAAAGTGATTGAGACAGTGTTTGCACTCCCACAGAGTGCTAAATAGAATTTCCACCATTAACAACCTTTCCCATGTCGTCACCCCATGGCATTAAAAATTTGTCATTTTTTTTCCAGGTCTGTTAATAGAATATCTTTGACCAATTTGTTTCCTCTAAACTCTTGACACATATTATTCATCCCAATGACAGCAACTACATAAGCAGCAGTTGAAACACTGTGAGGGACAAAAGAAAGAAACAGCGCCACAGAATAGTGTGTTGCACCACAAGATTTTACAGTGAGTGAAGGGTGAGTTAGAAAAGGAATTCTGAGATTCCAGAGCCTTAGTCTCTTCACTCTTGCATGGAAGCGAATATTCTTTCCTTCCAGTAGCCAGCACTGGAAAGGAGAAAACTGAGTCTTTTTGGTGGCAGGCTGGACTTGCCCACTGGATTTTAGTCCGTTGAAGTCCTTATAGGTACCATAGTCCCAGCTATAAAGGCAACCAGCGGGTGTAGTAGGCGAGTAGGGCCAGAGACCCAAGCAGACCTCTGTCTCTGCCGTCTTCAGGGTATCGTTCTAGTTCCCTAATGTACCTGTGCTCCTGCAATGATAAGAGTGCATGCGGGCAGGACATTTAATATTTTGCATACTAACAGCAGCAACAAAATTCCCCTTCTAGCACAGACAACTGTGTGCACTCTCACGAGGATAGTCCAAATACGAACCGCAAAATCCTATATAGCTGGGATAGCGAAACTATTCTGTATGATACTCTAATGGCGGATACATGTCATTATACATTTGTCAAAACCCATGGAATATACAAAACCAGGAGTGAACCCTACTGTAAACTGTGGGATTTAGTTAATAATAATGTATCAATACTGGCCCATCAATTGTAACAAAATACCATACAAATGTAAGATGTTAATAATAGAGGAGGGCTTCCCTGGTGGCACAGTGGTTGAGAATCCACCTGCCAATGCAGGGGACACGGGTTCGAGCCCTGGTCCGGGAAGATCCCACATGCCATGGAGCAACTAAGCCCGTGCACCACAACTACTGAGCCCGTGTGCCACAACTACCAAAGCCCGAGCGCCTAGAGCCCGTGCCCCACAACAAGAGAAGCCACCGCAGTGAGAAGCCCGCGCACTGCAACAAGGGGAGTCCCCACTCGCCGCAACTAGAGAAAGCCTGCGGGCAGCAATGAAGACCCAACACAGCCGAAAATAAAATAAATAAATAAATTTTAAAAAAATAATAGAGGAAATTGGAGGGCACGAGGGGCTATGCTGGAACTCTGTACTTTCTACTGAATTTCCTGTGAACCTGAAACTGCACACACAAAAATGTCTATTAATTTAAAAAAATCTATTCAGAAGGGACCTGAGCCTTCCAAATGATCACAAAGCAGAGCAGGGTGGTTAAGAACACAGATTTTAGAGCCAGACTGCCTGGGTGTGAATCCTGGCTATACCACTTACTAGTTTTGAGATTTTAGGCATTAAGTTCTCTGTGCCTCATTTTCTTCATCTATATAATAATAAATACAATAGCCCTTATCTCATATAATTCCTAGCTTAGAACGGTTCCTAGAACATAGTAAGTGCCATATAAGGTTAGCTATTATTATTATTCATGTTCATAAATGAAATGACTCCATAAAGGCCAGATCCTTGTTCCTTTCCTCTCCTCCGACAAAAACATGAAACAACTTTCCCTAAAATAACATGAAGGTGGTGATTTCCTCCCTAGACACTGCAGGTTCAGAAGGTTCCAGGAGCAACAGAACATGTAGAGAAGATATCTTCTTTCAAAACCATATGTGATTTTCAAGTCTTACCTGATTCCTTTGGACTTAAATTAACTCGGAAATCGTTTGGTAGGATCCATCTGATTGAAGGCTTTGGCAGCTACTGTGGAATACATGAGAACACTAAGTAAAGCACTGGTTTCCAGCATGAAGAGAGAAAAATGTGTAAAATGTTCAATGGCATGCTTTATACAAGAGTGCAGCTTACCTGGCAGGAACAAATTTTTTTGCTGCAAGAGAAAGAAAACCATTCATTTAGACTAAATGACTTTTAAGGATACATTAAATCCTGAAACAATATGACTCTTTTCATCAGGGGTTGCAAACTCAGTACCTACACGGCCCCTGTAATTATCAGAGCCCAGACACAGCTTGGTGGCAACAAGGGGGCAGGGCAGGGGATGCAAAGTGCACACTCATGCAAAGGACACAGCAGCTTCCTAATGCAAGCGGATAGCAACATGCTCTGCTTGCCAGGTTCTGCTGTCTTCCAATTTGCCATGAGAAATCTCAGATCTGGATTACATGTGAAATTTCCTATTCTGTAAATGTCAGAACTTAATTCAAAAAATGTTAAAGACTCTGTAGGGCAAACAAACCAGGAGTGTGGCTAGATGTGTTTGCATATCCCCTGAGATACTCCCATATTTAAGCCTGTATTCCAAATAAAATTTTTGGAAACATTTTATTGATTTTTCCCAGGACCCCTAATTATGGCAGCCTCATTGCAACAACTCCCAGGGAGACCACAGCATTCAACGTGAATAGCATCCCCTGGAGTTGTACCATGTTAGCACACTAACATTTGTATTTCCTGAAACTCTTTCCCTAAGACTTCTGCTTAATTACCCTGCAGTTTATTAGTGTTTAATGACTAGTGGCTAGATTCTAATTACTTTTTAAATCTGTGAGAGATAACATGACTCATCAATGAGAAAATAATTTTTTTCAAAAAACCTTTTTGGAGTACATTCATAAATGCCCTTACCTTTCTTCTGAAGGCGTTTCAGAAGCCAGAGGAGAAATGATGCTAATGTCATGAGGGAGACCCCAGCAGCAGAAAGTCCAACTGCCAAGGGAGTTTGGGACTTAGAAGGAGCTAAGGAAACAGAGGGGGGTAAACTGTCATGAGAAGGAATTAAATTCAAAGTCTTTCTGTTCTGTCCATTTGCCCTTTTCTTTGTGCACTGATTACAGGGTACAAAGCAGAAGAGTCATCTAGTTCAATACATGAGGCAGAGACATGGTACTAAAGGCCTTAGAGATCAGCCCCAAACCACCTTTTGCGAGCTTATCTCCCAGCCTGGCTAGGCAGAGCTCTAACCTACCAAGCTTTCACAGCACACCTTGGTTAACCTCTCTCTCTCTCTCTCTCTCTCTCTCTCTCTTTCTCACTCTCTCTCTCATTTCCCTTCCCACCCCCCAACTTTTCCCACTAGCTCTCCTTTTATCAAAATTCCATTGACATGTCACTTCTTCTGTTTTCTCTTTATCCCCATAAAATGAAATGTCCATCCATTAATGTTAACCTGGGTAACCTTTCTGACCTTTCTGGTTTGGATATACTGGGTAGTTCATTACTGTAGCCAGATAGCTTCCTTTCTTAGCTCCCTTTCTTCTCTCTTGTCCCCCAGACAACCACCATCAATCAATGCTTCACCTTCACAGGTAGGCAGCATCCCAGACCAGTGTCCTGTGGCACCACATGTCAGAGCCGCAGAGCCATTGAGCGTCCATCCTTCAGGACATGCAAATGTACACTTGGTGCCAAACACAGGCTCCCCACTGCAGTTTATGTCGATCTTTCCGGGAACCTCCAAACTTGAACATTGTACCACTGTAAATGATAGGACATGGGTAGAGGTTAAGAAAAATCTACTGGAAAAATTTTAAAACTGGCAGAAAAGTCACCAATAAGTGTAACTTATAAGCACTACTTAGTTTTCAGCATGTAGGAAATTAGGATCAAGTCCCTTGGGGCAATCTAGGTTCAGAAATGTTTTAAGGCACTTGACCTATACTCCTTTAAAGATTGAATTCAGTCCTACCTTGGCAGGAGGGGACCTCCTGTGTCCACTGTCCCTGAGATGTGCACTCAAGTTGAGCCGATCCATGTAATTCAAAGCCTTCCTCACAGCTGATGGCACAGGAGGACTTGTAGGTAAACTCTCCAGTGGGGGAATGGGTACAGTTCACTGAACCACTTCTGGGCTGAGGGATAGCATCACATTTCACAGCTGGAAGACATGAGTGAGTACATTAGAAGTTTGTTTTTATCGGGCAGCAACAGGCTTCCCAAGGTAACCAAGTCCCTAGCTCTTCAACAGTGCTCACAGGAAAACTCACCCATGGACCCACTTTGGAAATTTTCAGAAGTACTAGAAACATTAGACTAGTTGTCTTTCAGAAGACAACTCATGTAGCCTCTCTCTGGGCTGGACAAAGCTTTCACGGGAAAGCAGAGCTACCAAAATTATGGTCAGAGAATAACGTAGTGGAACTGGATAGTACGTGGCATTTGACGACTGAACCCAGATCACTTTGGACAAAGGAACACTCAGAGAATTCAAGACTCTTCATTAGTCCCTGGACAAGTGGGACGATGGCTGTGTTTTCTTTGAATTCCAGTCCCTTCACTGACAGGGGTACTAATTAAAGGACAGCCTTTAACAGGACCAGTGGTTCCTGAGCTCTGTTCTGATATGTGAAAGAAGTCAGGGTTAGGAGAAAGATTTTATGTAATCAGGGAGCAACTTATGGGTCCTGGATGCTGACAGATGAGGCCAAAAAGAAAGGAGGATAAGAAGGCAGCCACATAAAATTTGTCTGCTTTGCAGTTTGGTTTTTGTCTTGTGTCTTTTTGCCACTGTAAATCATTCTGTGCTGTATTTGGCTACAAAAATGCCAGTTCCTGATAGTGAAAACTGCTTGCTTTCAATGTTCTTGATCTTGCTTTATTAAATTAAATTAAACTAAATTTTAGCGCTTACGTATATATTAAGGGTGTCTCTATATCTGACACCACACTTGAAACATTTTCATCACTGCTAGTTATGAGCAATTTCAGAAGAAAGGTATGACAAGTACTTTGGAATCAAGTCATGTTCTCATAATCCTACTTTGTAAATTTTCTAATGTGATTTCCCTTCAGATTAAGATTTCTGCTTACTCCGTGCCAATGTCTATAAAGTTATATTAGTCCAGTACAGTTAAGAAACCAGCAAAGCATCCACTCTTACTACATACAATCCTTTCCCTGGACAGTTCTTTTATATGCATCTCAAAAATATAAGATGAATGTTGCCCATCAGATCTGATTACTATAGTTAAAGTAGGCATCAGGTTTCATTTTCAGTGCTTCACATTTGAAGACTGCTGCTCTTTGAGAAAGGGAGAGTGTAAAGGAGACTCTCAGGCTTACCTTCACAAACTGGGACCTGCTGTGTCCATTGCCCCTGGGTAGTGCATTCAACCTGGGCTGGCCCCTGCAACACGAAGCCTTCTGCACAGTTGAAGTGGCAGGATGACTTATAGGTGAACTCTCCAGCAGGGGAGTGGCTACAGCTCACTGTGCCATTCTGAGGATGGCTGATGGCATCACATGTCACAGCTGTAACACATGTCCCAATTTACATTAGCAGGTCTGGCTTACCCATTTGGAGTATAGGTTGAGAAAAAAGAATGTTTACAATATAAACCCTGATGTAGAACCACTGTACCTTTACATGTTGGTTTCTTGTGGTCCCAAATCCCAGAGGAGATACACTGCAGGTGCTGGGGTCCAGTGAGTTTATATCCTTCATTACACTCAAATTCACAGGTGGTGTTCCACAGGAAGCTTCCGTGGCTTTGGAAACATTTCACAACTCCATTGACAGGATTTGACAAAGCATCACACTTAGCCACTGGGGATTTGAAAGAACACCATGAACTTTACAGAAGAGTGACATATTCACTTCTTATTAAACTGGAATTTATAATACAGTAAGATAGATCAGAGGGTAGATTCCCAAAGCCCTGCGTTCATCCTTGGGGACAAGCGCACACCCAATAAAGTTTTTATGCTTTTTTCTTGATATTTTCATCTTCTCTGATTGACTCTGACTATGCTAAGTGGTTTCTGATCTATTTTATCAGATCTCTCATCAGGTCTCTGATCTATTTTACATAAGGCAAAAACAAAGAAAAATAACATATTCTAGATCAGGATTTATGACTAGTGATTAAAAAAAAAAAACAATCCCGACGTACACAGAACATTCATTTATTTTAACCCAGCATGACCTGGAGGAAAGAATTTTTTTGTCTTTGGCCTAGAAATATAAGACAGAGAGAAAAGGGTATATTGAGGCGGCTTGATTATCATGCTTTTAAATTGGTCCAGTTGCACGGGTGAGGTTAAACAGAGAAAGGGGAAAGTCATTAAGATGTTAAGAGTATGGTTCCACTGTTTTATGTGTTTTCTTACAAATCACCAGAACCTCAGAAACACTTATGTCAAACATAGGATCAAAACCTCTCTCAAAGCCAGCCGGTACCATACTGGCCATATATATTGGCCAAGAGAACAAGTTTAATTAGAACTTGTTTAATTAGGACAAGTTTAAAAGAACTGTCCCTGACGTGCTGAAAATGGTATAAACTGGATAAAAAGTAAGACGATGAGGGATGAGCTAGAGAATGTTCTATGCCTTCTGAGAGAGACTTACCATTGCAGGCTGGAAGAGGAACACTCCATTCTCCGGAGGAAGTGCACTGTGTGGCCTCCGGGCTGCTTGGGAGATAGCCCTCCCCACAGCTGACAGAGCAGGAAGAATTGTAGCTGAATTTCCCCAAAGGGTCGTTGCAAACCAGGCTTCCATGCTCAGGGGCTTCCTGTGCCTGACAGGTCACAACTGAAAAGGGAAACCAAATCAATTCTTCTCCTCTCTCACCTTATCAGGTGGGAAGAACCCTGGAAACTATAACTACTGTTTATTGACCTTTTTTTTTTTCTTTTTTGCGGTACGCGGGCCTCTCACTGCTGTGGCCTCTCCCGTTGCAGAGCACAGGCTCCGGACGCGCAGGCTCAGCAGCCATGGCTCACGGGCCCAGCCGCTCCGCGGCATGTGGGATCCTCCCGGACCGGGGCACAAACCCACGTCCCCTGCATCGGCAGGTGGACTCTCAACCACTGCACCACCAGGGAAGCCCACTACTGTTTATTGAATAGCAGGCACTCTGAAAATGTTGTGTCTGCATTTGTTCACATCATCCAAACCATAAGCCTGTGAAGTTGGTACTATATTGTCCTCATTTTACAATGAGAAAACTGGGACTCAGAGAATTTAACTATGTTGTCAAGGTGCTGTAATTAATAAGTGGTGAATCTGGGATTCAAAGCCAGGAGGGTCTGACTTCATAGCCTCAGCTCTTAACCACCTTCTGAAACCATATGCCCCAGGGAAGGGAAGGCATGCAGACCTGACTCCAAAGCCAGCTTGGACACAAAATCCTCCTACCATCTCTAGCGAAGGAAAAGGTGAGACCAAGCCTTACCTTGCTCACACTTGAGTCCCTTGAAGCCGGGGTGGCACTGACAAGTGTAGCTGTTGATGGTCTCTCTACAGTCACCGTGGCCGCTGCAGGATGTCGGGGTACAGGCAGCTGTGGAAAAGACAGTCTGTGATGACGATTGTTATTGGGCTTCAAATGAGTTTCTTTAGGAATTCAGGGTCAATAGTGTGTAACGGGGATGTCACCAATGATACAGAGTGCCAGAGATTTTAACAGAAGTACTTGATGAAATGCCAAAGCTGAGTTTTAGGCTCAACCATTTTTTTTTTTTTTCTTTTGCGCTACGTGGGCCTCTCACTGCTGTGGCCTCTCCCGTTGCAGAGCACAGGCTCCGGACGCGCAGGCTCAGCGGCCACGGCTCACGGGCCCAGCCGCTCCGTGGCATGTGGGATCCTCCCGGACTGGGGCACGAACCCGTGTCCCTTGCACCGGCAGGCGGACTCCCAACCACTGTGCCACCAGGGAAGCCCTAGGCTCAACCATTTTAAACCTTGATGTTAATGTCAGGGGTATAGCTGTAACTGGCTCCCCAAATAGAAAATTCCCTTTATCACAAACTCTAAAGAGAGTTCCCCTTTGGCACATAAACAACAGGTAGCTAAAAATGTATCATGTGTTTGTACACACACTGTATATAAGTATAGACCTATATATATGCATATATGTATACATAAATACATACATTCTTGTCTACATTCACACAAAGAAGCAAAAACACATTCTGTTTTAAAACATCAAATAGAATGTTTTAAAACCGTATCTTTTAGAACATAAAATTCCCACAATAGAGACCAGGTTTTGCATACAGTCCACAATCTGTCAAGATGCTCACACACTGAATCTCCCTCCCACTGCTGCCACAAACTCCCTACCTGTGTAGCACAAGGCTAGCTTCTTTTTGCTGCATCTCTCATCGTTCCACTTGCCCGAGTCCTTTTCTCTCTTGATGTAGATCTCTACACAATCCTCCTTGCTTTGCTTATTGTTTGGTTCACCTGGAGCCCAGTTTGTGGCCTCTTCAGTCAAAGGCTTCTGGGTCCCTATCCAGGTCCATGTATCGTTGACCTTTCTGATTCCGATCCAGTAATAACTTGGTGAATAGCTGAATGCGGAGTTCAGGTGTTTAATCTCTTCCTGGTTTTGAATTGCAACCAGATGTGTGTACCTTTGCTGGCAATAAGCACTGGCCTCATCAAACGTCATGGGTTCCGTGGAGGCGTTGTAAGACCAGGCTCCACTTTCTTTAAACAGGAGAAGCACTAAGGGGGAAAATGTGAAAGGAATGGGAAAGTTTAGTCCTGCTATGGTTTGACTCTGTTAACTGGACCTTTTGTTGTCTTTTTTTTGGCATCTAGTGGCCTTTGGGTTGACTCAACCTTTTTTCACCTTTTCCAAAGTAAGAATGGGTACGAATGGAGAAACTACCATTTACTGTGTATCTCTTTTGTGGTTGCCCTTCCACTTGGTGCTTCACCCACCATAACCTACCCAATATACCTACCTAATAGTAGAATAATAATCAGAATAACTAAGCTTTTGGGGGCACTAAATACGCACTGTCGGAGGCACTTTACGTGAACCACAATACTGAATCCTCAAAATGCCTCTGGGAAATAGGTTATTTATGATCAACTCTTTATATGTAAGGAAGCTGAGACACAATGAGGTAAATTGCTCCTAGCCCAGGGCACAACACATTGTGAGGAGAGGCCAGGAATGGTGCTAAACAACCTACAATGCACAGGACAGCCCCCACAAGGAAGACTTATCTGGTCCAAAATGTCAGTAGTGCCAAGGATAAGAAACCCTTTTCTAACTACGGGCATTGACTTACCAAAAGTGAGAGCAGAGAGAAACTGTGAAGCAATCATGACTTCAAGGCTTCTTTTGATCCCAAGGTTAGACTTGAAATGCTTTTCTGGGGGCGAAAGTACAAAATTAATTATAGAATGAAGTGCCAGGCTACCAGTTACTCAAATCATTCTACAATGATGCGTATAGCGACATCATAAGATTTTCAGATAAAGGATTGAAATCTTTTGCCACCATCTTCACTTCAAAGAAGTTTACCCAAATGAATACATATAAAAGTTAAGATTCTCATCATTTAGGTCAAAGAGAAAAGCCAGGTTTTAACTTGTCTGAATACAATAAGAGCTTGCACAGATCTTTTATCAAAGGCTTCTTGACTATCTGTTCATATTAATAATCTGGGTTTCATGGCCAGATCAGTTAAGTAAAAGACTTCTTGCACTTACCTGTTCGGTGAAGCAGTTGTTTCGGTGTCAGATTCCTCCCGAGTTGCTGCTGCTTCTGTCTCGTGCCACTCTTGCAGTTCTGATGCGAGGTCAGCCAAGAACAGTGGAGCTCTGCTCCTGCTGGAGCTGCTTTATAGAACGACACTTCCTGTGAGTAATAGGAGGATATGTCCAAAGCCAGTAAAGAGGAATTCCCAGACAGCATCCAAAAAGTTTCCCAGGAATATCCATAATGCAAAAAATTACAATGATGTCAAAATGAATTCTCCTTTTTTACATACCTTTTAATTTTACATGAATTCTATTAATATGACACAAATGCATGGTTTTAATCCCCAAAACATAAAAGCTATGTCTTTAAAATTTTTTTTAACTTTGCTTATTAGTAGTCCCTCTCCTGAAATTGTGGTAGCAATCAGAATTTCATCACCCTAAGCAAACTAAGAATAGTTGTGTCATCTCTGGACTATTACCCTCAATTTTCCCACCCCATAGCAGTCAATTATGTCATCACTCACTTTTTTTCTCTTTCTCACTTACCAACTCAATCCATTTTAAGGTACAGTACCTCATTGGAATGAATCATGAAGTAAATGTTAATCCTCAGATTCTGTGCATAGTTATGGCTAAATTACTAGAAACAATATCTCCCACTTAAATGTCTGAAATAATGCCTTGTTTCTTAAATATAAGAAAAATGGGAAACAGACTTAGATATTCCTGTCGGGAAAACATTCATGATTTGTTCAGTGAGAAAAAAAAGATGAAAACTATATATACTCGTGTTTAATTTACCCAAATTTGGTTTAAAATTTTTTAATGTGAATTGCAAAAACATAAAAAATGTATCAAAATGTTAACAATGGATTTCTAGATGGCAGGATTCAGGGGTTATTTTTATAACTTTCATGTTTATTTTCAGGTTTTCCCAGTTTTTGCAATGACCCTCTATTACTTTTATAGTAAAAAGAACAGAGTTTAAAGAATTCTGTGTCTAAATGCAACTGAAGGGTATATATATATAATATATATATATTATATATATATGTAATATCACTGATTCCCGCTCTTTATACTGACATTTCTTTTGGGCAGTTGTATACAATCACCATTCCCCATCTCTGCATCTTGTTTAATTCAAACAGTAGAGACAGTAAATGGGAATCTTTTACTTTCCATGCTCTATAGAGATCAAGTGAAGCTAATATTCTAGAATTACAGTTTTTAGAATAGGACATCTAAGAATGTACTCTAAGCAGGCATGAAGTAGTAGTGGCAGGGGAATGAGGGGGGGAATAATAGGTTAATTTGTGTCATTACACATGTTAGCCCTGGCTCTTTCTATGCACATAAAGACCTAAGCCAAACAGGCAAAGAGAAGAAAAATTCCAATGAGTACAACTGATTTTAAAAATTAAATAAATAACCCAGTTAGCTAATTTAACTCCTAAAACTGCCTGGCTCTGAACAGAGATGTTATCATCCACCTCCCGCTGTCTTATATTTTCTAGATACTGACATTATTTTTTTTAATCAGACTTTACTTATGTAATGTGATCGCTATGGCTCGGTAAATGTGGAAGAGCAGTCAGTCACAAGTGTTTATTTAGATTTCAGAGAAGGATGTGAAGCTGGGTTAATACGTAATCTGTATATATTTTATTTTTTAATAAGTTGCGAACATATCATTTGCCATTAAAAAATGCGTACTGTAGGCAGATCTTAAAATTTATCTGACACACTAATAAAGTACCTAATAATTATTTTGAAGATGGAAATTAGTCATAAACAGCCCTAGATAACTACATTTACTATTATGATTTTTCATAACTAAATTAAGTTTATAGTTGGTCTCTTTCCTTTCACAAATATCTAAAAATAGCCCCAATGGTGGTACAGTCCCTATTTCATTTGCAAATATATGTCCTGGACACCCCCCCCCCAGCCCAGTTATAATCTGTAGCATCTACTGAGCGCTTACTACGTGCCAGGCCCTGTTCTAAGCTTCTTTGCATATTCATCTAGATGATTATTTAATTCTTACAACAGCCTCTTATGAATAGGCACTCTTATCATCCCCATGATACAGATGAGGAAGTTGGGGAACCAAGGATTATACCTATCTCATCCAAAAACACAGAGCTAAGGACTTGAAACCCAGGCAGTCAGTCTCCAGAGCCAGCTTCCTTAACTGCTATCCCAAAGCACAGTTTCTCTTGTTATTTTGCCCCACGATGCGCTTCCCTGTTCTTCCCAAGTCTCCAATATCTCTCTTCTTCCCAAGAGCAATGAGATCATCCCAGCTCTCCACCAAGAGGGCTGTGTCCTGGCTTCCAAGACATAAAGGCAGGAAGGGAACCAAGGGGCAGTAAGCAGTAGACAGACAATGCAGTGAAAAAGGACCCTAGGTTCTCAACTATGGGGGAAAAGTGGATGAAGATACAAGCAAGGCAGGCTGAGCTATACCTAGGAAAAGTTTTGATCCCTAGGTCACACTTTCCAGGAGATCCTGATTCAAAAGCAGATTCTCCCTATGGCTAAAGGGTAAAATATTTTAAATTTACACTGAGAGAACTTCAGGGACAGAACCCAATACCTAAAAAGAAGGATAAGAGAAATAAGGAGTCGAAGAGATTGTGAGTAAAGGTAATTTATTATTATTATTGTTGTTGCTGTCACTACCAGAGGTGTAACATTCCAAACTCACTCACCCTTATAGTTATCCTGCATTCTCCCAGAATATTTTCCACATCCCTGCCACCTGAGGTTGGGACCACAGATCATGTACCTGGCTGCTAGGAGCTGAGGGGCTTTCTTCAGGCTCCAGGGCTGCTGAAGAGGTCATAGACAGACCTAGTTTGCCTCTCATAGGGAGACGCCAGCACTGTGAGGGGCTGACAGCTGGACTGTAGCTTCTTCACCTGCTTTTTCTGATCTGATGAGGGGCACCCTCATTTTGGGGATGGAAGAATGAGTTGAAGAGGAAATTAGGTGAGCGTTGAATAACTGGGGGTGTTGAATATTATCTCCTCTTCCTCAAATAAACCTAATGTCCCAAGTAGCAGGCTGATTAGAGGTCCCTCAAGGCCCTATTGAGTCTCCCAAGCTCAGAAGATGTAGCCGGCTGTCCCTGGACTGCTCCATTTTCAACCCTGGCCTCATATGGACACCCGTTACAATCTCCAACTTGGAGAGGCAAAGAGAAAAGGAAAGAAGATGCTGCAAGCACAGGCACACCCCAGGCTCCACCACCAGGGCTATTTTGTCTCTGAGGTGCCGCCCTTCCTGGCTTTATCATCCCTTTTCCTGGAAGTGCCCTGGCCTCTCCTCCACGTCCTGTAATGGGGCACCAAGGACATTAACCGCTTTTGCTTCTGTGCCCAGGCCAACTCATTCTCACCTTTATGGTGATGGGATGTCCCTGAGGGAGTGAGGGAAAGCCAGAAAGAGAAGGTTAGGGTTCCCAAGGCAAATGTTACAGTGTTACTCAAGGCCATCCTGTTCACCTTCCATACATAAGGACAAATAAAAGCCACGGACAGGAGATTATTGGGTTTAATGGGAAGTAGCATCGGCCATAAGCACATGTGGCAAGACCATCTATTAAAGTGTGAATTTAGCTTTGGTTCCTCAGTGCTGAAGGGAACTATGAAGCATGGACAGTGGTTCTTGGTTCCCTCATCTCTGGGCAGTGTCGCTAGGTGCTTATTTTTGAAAGCTTTGGTAACTTCCCCCCAAGTTCGACTCTGCTAACATCTAAAGTACTTCTGTAGAGTCTAAGGTAGGGAGACGAAATCCCAATAAAGATTCAATACTATTTGCAGGATACAAATATGATATTTCTTGCACACCCAAAATTGTGAAATAAAATTAATAACAGTATGCCATCATGGTGTAGAATGGCATTTCTTGCTTGACTGAAACATAAGCATATTTGATAGAAAATTAGTCTGGTTCCCTCTAAAGTCATTCTCCAGAAAGGCATGTTCACTTCTTTGGATGCGTAGCTATCTCAGAACACCTGGGTCAAGTAGGAGACCTGGGCTGTCTGTCTGCACTCCCACACCCAGGGACCAGGAATCCGTACTTTAAATGAATATTCAGGTAATTCTGATACAGATACCCAAATCCTACCACACTTTGAGGTATATTGGCCCAGGGTCACCTAATTTGGGAGAGAATATCAAGACCCCATGGCTGGTGCTCAGCTCTAAGTACAATTTTGACCAAAATGTCACTGCAGTTACTGACACCCTCTCTACTGGAAGACTAGAGGCACCATTTGTAAGAGTGTTGGGCAAATTCAGAATATATTTAGGATGAGTCGATGTTTTGACTTCTCATACATGGAAAGTAAATGGGTTTTAACCAAAGGAAGAGAATAGCTCTAAAGAAGTACCATAAGTCGGTATATATTAAGTTAGTCTCCTTTCTTGTCTGATTCAAGAGGACTCTGTAATTTCCACTAATTTCCCTTTTAAAACTTCTGGCATGATTCTGAGACTTCAGTTCTAATGTGTTTCCTTGCTTCCTGCTTGGCAGCACCTTATCTTGAAGCTTCCGTTTTCTGTTTTGGAATCCAAAAATTAACAGTGGGAATATCTTCAAAATGAGCCAACTCCAGCGGTGAATTCCCAAAGCAGGAGAAATAATTGCAGATGGGCTGGTTCACTGAAAGAGCCCTTCCTGAATGTAGCCAGACTGTTTGCCGTCAGTTGTTAACAGAGAGGGGGAAATACCCCTGGATTTTAGAAAAGCTTCCTTGCTTGTTTTCCTTGGCCATCGTGCTGCTTGTTTTGTAACCAGAAGTTTCCTAAAGGATTATTAGCTTTGCTCTCAGTGTCTTATATCAGGAGAAAAATCTGGCCTCGTCACTTTTTTTTTTTTTTTGCGGTATGCGGGCCTCTCAGTGTTGTGGCCTCTCCCGTTGCGGAGCACAGGCTCTGGACACGCAGACTCAGCGGCCATGGCTCACGGGCCCAGCCACTCCGCGGCACGTGGGATCTTCCCAGACTGGGGCACGAACCCATGTCCCCTGCATCGGCAGGCGGACTCTTAACCACTGCGCCACCAGGGAAGCCCGCCTCTTCACTTTTTGAATAAAAAGATCTGCTGTTTCCCTTGTATATAGTTTTAATTTTTGAACTTGTGAATGTACTATCAAAAAAATCTTCAGTTTAACACCAACACTGTGAATTGGAGCAAGCTTCTTGGCCTCTAAGTCTCAGATCTCCCATCTAGAACTAAAGGTGTTTGACTACAGTCCCTGCCGTCTGTAACATACTGTGACATAACATATGAATACAGGAAGAGACTAATTTAATTACATGCATTACTTCATACAAATTTCACAAAATTAAAGGTAGATATTATTAATTCCATTTTCCAGAGGATGAAACACAGACCTCAAAAGGTTAAGTAACTTGCCTGTGTTTTTTCAGTTAATACATGGTCAAGCAGGGATTCAAATCCACGCCTGTGTTATTCTAAAGCCCATGCCCTTTGTGTTGATTCCATGCCTGCTCAGATCGAAACCTCAGAAGGTAGATATACCTTAGTTTTTTACATTAAAAAAAAAAATGTTATAGCAACCTGCTTGGCTTCCTGTACCTCCAGCCAGCTCATAAGTTCAGTGTCTTAGGTTGAGTTCCTTCTGAAGCAGACCCAGAGACGAGGACATAGGTGCAAGTCATTTATTTGGGAGGTGATCCCAGGAAGCACTAGTAAGGGAGTAAGGAAGTGAGACAGGGAAAGGGACAAATCTAGTAAAGGGTGTGTTAATCAGCAGGTTACCACTGTGGGAACCAAGACTCAGTCCCACCAGAGAACTCTGGGAGACACCTCAGAGTATCCCCAAGGAGTGGTGAGGGAGCTGGGGGGAATGCATCTACCGATTCCAGTCCATCATTGGCTAGGGGCTGATCCTAGGAGGGCATGGTTAATTATCCTGCTCTTCCAAGTGGATTCCTGAGGCCAGAGAAAGCCCTCCACAAAGAGATGCAGGTGCTTATGGTTGGAAATGACATGATTTGACCTGGGTTTTTAAAGGATGATCTGTATGCTGTATTGGGACAAAATAGGCATGTTAGTAAAATTACTACAAATCTGATGGTTGAAAACAACCCAGATTTATTATTTCATTGTTTCTGTAGGTCAGGAGTACAGGTTGGGTCAACTGGTTTCTCTGCTCTGGGTTTCACATTCCCAAAGTCAAGATGTCAGCCAGTTGGGCTCTTCTTGAGAGAGTCTGGGAAAAAATCTACTTCCAAGGTCATCCAAATTGTTGGTAGAATCCAGTTACTTGTGGTTGTCGGACTGGGGTCCCTATTTCCTTGCTGGCTGTCAGCCAGGAGTCATTTTCATCCTCTTCAGGCCATTTTCATTCCCTGGCTTATGGCTCTCTTCACTGTCCAAAATGGCAGTTTTGAGTCCCTCTCCTCAAATCTCTCCAACTTCCCCTTCTGCATCATCGTTCGTTGGCCTATGACTTCTGCCACATCTCTCTGCCTTACTCTGCTGTCTCCAATTCTACTACTAAGGGCTCGTGTGATTACACTGGGCTCATTCAGATTATCCAGGATAATCTCCCTATTTTAAGGTCAATGCATTAATAACTGAATTCCATCAGCAAAATCCCTTCCCAGCAGTACCTAGATTAGTGTTTGATTGGATAATCAAAGAGGAGATGGGAAGTTGTAGGGGTTGAGGAGGACACATTTAGCATTTTGCCTACCAGGGTAGGCACTTGTTCACAGAGATGCGATCCAGGACCTAGCTGCGTGGCTAGCCTAAATTAGTGCTGGTGTGCTAAGGCCAATTCTGCTGTGATGTGCTTTCTGACTTGGTGCTTATTATATCTCCTCTGCTTGGAAGTGGGACAAATTCCCTGAATCCAAGGATGTTCCAGACCTTTAACTGGGGATTAAATATAAGTGTGGATTAAATGTATACATTATATACATCGTCCCACCCATACCCCCTGGGGCAGTCATCTTTCCTGAATAACCCAACCCTCTTAGTTTAGTTTTTTTTTTTTTCGTGGTACGTGGGCCTCTCACTGCCGTGGCCTCTCCTGTTGCGGAGCACAGGCTCCGGACGCGCAGGCTCAGAGGCCATGGCTCACGGGCCCAGCCGCTCCACGGCATGTGGGATCTTCCCAGACCAGGGCACGAACCCATGTCCCCTGCATTGGCAGGCGGACTCCCAACCACTGCGCCACCAGGGAAGCCCAACCCTGTTAGTTTGTGTGTGTGTGTGTGTGTGTGTGTGTGTGTGTGCGTGCGCGCGCAGGGCCTGCACTCTGTTTTTTGGGGGTTTTTTTGGTTTTTTTTAGAAGATGTTGGGGTAGGAGTTTATTAATTAATTTATTTATTTTTGCTGTGTTGGGTCTTCGTTTCTGTGCGAGGGCTTTCTCTAGTTGTGGCAAGCAGGGGCCATCGCGGTGCACGGGCCTCTTACTATCGCGGCCTCTCTTGTTGCGGAGCACAGGCTCCAGACGCGCAGGCT
The DNA here is from genome assembly GCF_005190385.1 of Monodon monoceros. Lineage (NCBI taxonomy): Eukaryota > Metazoa > Chordata > Mammalia > Artiodactyla > Monodontidae > Monodon > Monodon monoceros. The sequence goes on along the minus strand of NW_021703774.1, from coordinate 57,573,662 downwards.
TAGTAGTTATGGCTCACAGGCCCAGCCACTCCGCGGCATGTGGGATCCTCCCAGACCAGGGCTCAAACCCGTGTCCCCTGCATTAGCAGGCAGATTATCAACCATTGCTCCACCAGGGAAGCCCCAACCCTGTTAGTTTTTATATCACACTTGCTCCTTCACTCTGTGAACTGATATCCCATACATAGACACTTCATTTTGTCAATCCTACTACTTGAATAAAATTATTATTATTAATCTAGCAACTATCATTAATTGGCCATTTCACACCAGAGGCAATACTAAGAACTTTAAATATACCATGTCATTTGATCATGATAACAGCATTAGGAACTAGGTGTTACTATCCCCATTTTCCAGATGAGGACCCTGAGGTTTAGAGAGTTTAAATAACTTGCCTGAGATCTCATAGCCTGTAGAGGTAGAACTAGGACCTAACTGACTTCAAAGTCTATGTTCTTGGCTACCACACTGCCTCTGCTATAACTAACTGAACAACTGAACAATTTTAATCCACTGCATGGAATCACTGGCATGCCCCACGATGTCAGGCATAGCCATAGTCACCAGGTGCAAGATCACCACCAAGGATCTGAAGGAGAAAAAGGAAATTGTGGAGAGGGGGAGAATAGAGGAGCCACACTTGCTAGCGGGAATGCTAATGAGAAAAATAGGAAGCAAGATGTAGGTGAAGAAGAGGAAGAAAGTGATGAGGAAGAGGAAGAGGAGGAAGATGAAAGACATGGTGAAGAAGAGAATGGAGAGGAAGATGAAGCGGCTGAGGCAGCTACATGCAAATGGGCAGTTGAAGATCATGAGGATGACAATGCTGATACCAAGAGCAGAAGACTGATGAGGAGGACTACACAGCAAAAAAGGAAAAGTTAAACTAAAACTTAAAAAAATAGGGCTTCCCTGGTGGCACAGTGGTTAAGACTCTGCCTGCCAATGCAGGGGACACAGGTTTGAGCCCTGGTCCGGAAAGATCCCACATGTAGCCTGCGTGCCACAACTACTGAACCTGTGCTCTAGAGCCCGTGAGCCACAACTACTGAAGCCCACGTGCCTAGAGCCTGTGCTCTGAAACAAGAGAAGCCACCGCAGTGAGAAGCCTGTGCACCGCAACAAAGGGTAGCCCCCCCTACTGGCTGCAACTAGAGAAAGCCCACGCGCAGCAACAAAGACCCAACGCAGCCAAAAATAAATAAATAAAGATAAAATAAATAAATAAAAGAAAATGAACAAATACAATACAATACAAAAAAAGCCACTGTGACCTATTCATCATTCTGTGTCAGAATCTAAACGTGGTCACCTTTGGACAGAGTCCCGCCAGTCAGCCCACCTTGGGCAACACACCCACTGAGGACACTTCTTGTCCATTACCTGACCAAAACCGTAACATGAATTTGAAACAGGGAAGGAATAAAGAACCAACATTTCTAAGGCTCTGCTTTTTTTTCTTCTTTTTATTTAAATTGAAATATAGTTGACTGTAAAATATTGTGTTAGTTTCAGGTGTACAACATGGTGATCCAACAATTAAATACATTATGAAATGATCACCACAACTCCAGTACCTATCTGTCACCATACAAAATCATTACAGTATTAACTCTCTTCCTTATGGTACATATTACACCTCTGTAACTTACTCATTTTATAAGTTGAAGTTTGTATCTCTTAATCCTCTTCACCTATTTCACTCAACCCCCCACCTCCTTCTCCTCTGGCAACCACCAGTTTGCTCTATGTATCTATAAGTCTGTTTCTTACTATTCTTAAGTTATGTTTTCTTTGTTCATTTGTTTTGTTTTTTAGATTCCAGGTATAAACAAAATCATATAGTATTTGTCTTTCTCTGACTTATTTCACTTAGCATAATACCCTCTAAGCCCATCCATGCTGTCACATATGGCAAGATTTCATTCTTTTTCATGGGTGAGTAATATTCCTGTGTGTGTGTGTGTGTGTGTGTGTGTGTGTGTGTGTGTGTTTGTATACTAGGCTTTATCCATTCATCTATCCATGGACATTTAGGTTCCTTTTATATCTTGGCTGCTATAAATAATGCTGCAGTGAACATAGGGGTGCATATATCTTTTTAAATTATTGTTTTTGTTTTCTTTGGGTAAATACCCAGAAGTGGAATTGCTGGATCATATGATATTTCGAATAATATTTTTAATTTTTTGAGAAACCTCCATACTGTTTTCTGTAGTGGTTGCACCAATTTATATTCCTAACAACAGTGTAAGAGCGTTTCCTTTTCTCCACACCTTTGCCAACATTTGCCATTTGTTTGTTGTCTTTTTGACAATAGCCATTCTGACAGATGTGAGGTTATGTCTCATTGTGGTTTTGATTTACATTTCCCTGATGATTAATGATGTTGAACATCTTTTCATGTGTCTGTTGGCCATCTGTATGTCTTCTTTGGAAAAATGTCTATTCAAGTTCTCTGCCCATTTTTAATTGGATTTTTAAATATTTAGTTGTGTGATTTCTTTATATAATTTGGATATTAACCCCTTATCGAATATATCATTTGCAAATATTTTCTTCCATTCAGTAGGCTGCCTTCTCATTTTGTTGAAGGTTCCTTTCACTGTGCAAAAGTTTTTTAGTTTAATGTAGTTCCATTTGTTTATTTTTGTTTTTGTTGCCCTTGCCTGAGACAGATCCAAAAAACAATATTGCTAGGATCAATGTCAAAGAGCATACTATGTTTTCTTCTAGGGGTCTTATGGTTTCAAGTCTTACATTTAAGGCTTTAATCCATTTTGAGTTTTTTTGTATATGTATTAGGGAAATGGTCTAGTTTGATTCTTTTGCATGTTGCTGTCCAGTTTTCCAGACACCATTTATTAAAGAGGCTGTCTTTTCCCCATTGTATATTCTTGCCTCCCTTGTCAAAGATTAATTGACCATATTAGCATGGGTTTATTTATAGACTTCCAGTACTGTTCCATTGATCTCTGTGTCTGTTTTTGTGCCTGCTTATTTTCTTGAAACTGCTTCAAAAAGGAAAATGTGTTTGTAAATTTTATTTATATTTTTGTACATATTGTTAGGGGTCAGCCATTTCTAACGATCTCAGATGACCAAACCAACCTTCAGAGTGTTTTCTGCCCTACTTCTGACTTTACTTATGGTGTGCCCATGTTTGTTCTAATCTCAAATGAGAAAAAAAATACACTCGTGAAAAGAGCAAAAGCAACTTATTCCAAGCGTTCTAGTAACATCTTTTGTGTTTATATTTAGCTGTACAATAAGTACTTGGTTTGTATAAGATGATTTAAAAGGCCAAAGGTAAAAGCTTCTTTTTTTTTTTTACTTCTTTTGGTCTGTGAGGTTATTGTTTATTTTTTGGCCCGTGTGATGTATGTGTGCAACACTGTTGTCCAACAATAAATTGGAATTTTATTTTACTGAGTTGTTCTTAAGAAAGAGAAGGAGATGGAATGGCCAATTCACTGTAGAAGTCATTTTCCAGTACATGATGTTTTCTATAATCCAGTTTTACTTACTGTCCATTAGTTGCTGGTGTCCAAATTTGTACTGAAAAATGGGGGTAACTTTGGAAATCACAACGATGTCCTTCTCATAGAGTATTTTTTTAGTCATCATATCCCCAGCCTCCAACTCAGCCTGGCTTTTAGTAAACAATCACAGATACTTGTTGAATGAAAAAATGAATGAAGTCACTTGAAACATGTAAAACATTTGTTAATGTGTCCTAATCATAGGTTTTAGAAAGGTTGGCATCCTAAAAAAAGTGTGTGCACTCTTCTTTCCACTTTAATTTTTCACAATGTAAAGACAGAAAAGCATCTGGGAAAAGCTGCCAGCCTCAGTATCTCCTAATAATAAATTGAGTGCCAACTTGGAGAAGCTAAGTGAGAGGGTTGATGAGGCTTACCCACACCCCTCGTTGTGCTGAGAGCCCTGTGGATAGTCAGATCGCAGGAGAGCAGGGAGCGCCCCTCTAGGGGCACATTTCCACACTGAAAATAATGAGGCTCAAACATTAGAGGCATCGCTAAAATGTTTTTTATGTTTAAAGGCATAAAGAAGATATCTCAGTAAAGAATCACTCTGATGTACAGTATCTGCAAACACTTTTTAAAATATCTTAAACTTTTACTAGAATATATTGAACCTTCCCAACAAATTCTAGGAAGTTATAACTTCCTATCAAAACTGGACAGTGCAAGCGCAAAAGTAAGAAACCAGTCTTTTGACATCTAGAAAAAAGAGTCCCAATTTGGAAACCCCACCTGAGTTAGCCACCCTGGCATTGCCTCTCTGTGTCTTGTCTAAACACGACAGTCATCTGTGTAAGACAGAGGAGTCAGGGTAATAAGCCACATCTCCTTCATCTTGTTTGCCAGGGTTACAGACTGAAAAGTTAATGTTTATGTGGGGCAGAGCATCCATGGTTATGAAATGATAAATGGGGAGCTTGCATGCATTGTCCAGAAAAGAGACTGGAAGAAGAGTTGGGGCTGACTTTCAAAATGGAATTTCCTTGCTCTCTGGGTGTTGTCTTCCTTGGCCTTTGATGTTTAGAGGTTCCTTTCGTTGTTCAACAATGTTGATTTTGGAGAGAAAACAGCGTTCAAAACCCCAGGGGTCATGTTCTAGGGAGTGTTACAGGAATACAGAGGGCAGTTTCACGAAGCCGACAAGGCTTCATCTCTGCTTTTAATAGATAGAAAGAGAGGAAGAGATGAGCAATACATTTTTAAGAAGCTCAGCTTTATCTCATAAAAAGATGCCTCCAGTCAGTCTGGATAAAGGTAATTTGCATAGGAGCGTCTTTATGATTCTAAAGAGTGGAATGTTTCCCTTAATTAAGAGAGCCTTGTCTGACTCAAGGAAAATGAAACACTTTCTCAGATATGAGTGGACCATAATCCCCGCTAATAAAACACAAATAAGGCGATTGTCTGGAATGTCAGAAATGAGCCATTTCCCCCTCTTGAAATATTCAGAAAATTGAAGCAAAGCTATATATTTTTTGCATTTTCTTTGTCTAACAGATAATGTTTTTGGTTTATAAAATATAATTTAATTTTATGTTACTCTGCTGTTACATAGGGCATAACATTTTCACGAGGCTTTTTTGGAACTACAGTCAATGATTAGCAACACACAGTAGTGGTCCAGCTCTCTAAACAATAATCACTAGACCACTGGACAACCTCTCACATGTGTACAAATCTGCATGGAAAAGTACTAAAGTTTTAGACTCAGACTTGTGTACTTTAGCTTATTTCCCCCTTTTAGTGTATTAGGAAATGACATGCACTTTAATTTGCCAAAAGCAATGCTTGTATTCTGACAGCAACACGTTACTTCTGTTATATGGTACAGTGAATACCAGGACTCCAAAGGCAGCAGGTGTAAGTGAATTTTTCTTGGGAAGGGAAGCTGTCAACTTAAACAGCAGCAAATGAAGAGCAAATAAGGAAACTCTCTGTTGTTATAGATACACAAGACCTCCATCATTTATGACACAAGAGGCATCTCAGTTTGTGACTCTCAGCCCAGAAATGTCAAATGCTTTTTCATTCAATCTAATACTTCTGGATTCCTACCAAAAACGAATACATTAAGAGCATGGAAAGTTGCTTACTGAAAGGAAACCCTTGAAGAAGAGTAAGGGAGAGAATGTAGAAATTAAGAAGTTATGTAGAACACTCTTTACATTGTAGTTAATTACCCTTTCATATCTTCACAGTAATGCAAAACACAGTCACTTACAGAACTGGTTCAGATTACTTAAATACCAGATACATTTTTAGTCCTCTACATAAGCGTTTGGAAGTTATGTTTATATGAAATGAAGCTATTAATACTTTCTACAGCAGTAACTGCACACCAGGAAGGCCAAGACAAACGCAAATCAAAGAGTTTTCCCAAAGCTGCAATGTGAAAATACTACAGACAATTGATTCCACACACATGAATGGGCTTCTTTGCTATAGGAAATCCAAATGAAATAAGGAGATGAGTACGTTAAGTCCCCTACATATGAATGAGTTCCGTTCCAAGAGCGCATTCATAAGTCCAGTTATAAGTCCAACAAAGTTAGCCTAGGTACCCAACTAACACAATCGGCTGTATAGTATTGTACTATAATAGGTTTGTAATACTTTTCACACAAATAATACATAAAAAACAAACACAAAATATAAAGAAAGCATTTTTAATCTTACAGTACAGTACCTTGAAAAGTACAGTAGTTCAGTACAACAGCTGGCATACAGGGGTTGGCATCAAGTGACCAGGCAAGAAGAGTTACTGACGGGAGGAGGGAGAAGAGGTGGGAGATGGTAGAGGTGAAGGATCGTCAGCAACAGGAGATGCCAGGCAAGCTGCAATTTCACTCACGCCTGACGTTGATGGCACAGGTTCTGCCTTGCTAGATTCAATTCCATCTACCCTCTTGAAAAAGTGATCCAGTGATGTCTGGGTAGTAGCTCTTTTTTTCTCATCATATATGACACAGTAGCACTGGATTGCATTCTGAACGGCTGCTGTAACCTTCGTGTACCATTCTACATTGGGGTCCTGTGCCTCAAAAACTAACAGTGCCTCCTCAAATAAAGAAAACCCCTTGCCATTTCCTGCGTCGTGAATCTCTTCGCTTCTTCACTTACTTCTTCCTCTTGTCTCTCTTCATCCTTCCTCTGGGCCTCCAAGTCCATCAGGTCTTCATTAGTAAGCTCCTCATGTTGCACAGAAAGGAAGTTCAATGAAGTTGTCCTTTTGCAGATCTAGCTCTAGCGATGTTTCCATCGTTATCGCTTGGCTCTTCTCAGCAGTACCAGCTACAATAACCACTGCTTTTACGCTTGCTTCCAGACATCCTGGGCTTGTAATAAAGATACTGTACTGCTGTACTCTATACAGTGCTGTACAGTAAAGTACGCAAAAGCACCACCACTTGTAGAGGATGCAGGCACGTCACGATGTACGCCAGACACGCGAACTAACTTACGTGACTGGACGTGCAAACCATGTGCGCATCTTTGAAGGCTCGCAACTTGAAGGTTCGTATGTAAGGGACTTACTGTAAAACGGTTTCTTGAGAGGAAGAAGGATGACACCCTACATGTACTTAGTTTTCTGCCCCTTCTGCCACATCACATTCTTCTCCTGCACTGTCTGGTGTCCATAAAGTTGTCTCTAAGAAACTGCATGTTGAAGGCACTGTCTTTGCACGCCTCTCCTTCGTTCAGTGTATCAAGTTCTTCAGTGACCGCATCAAAAGCCATTTTAGCCAGTGTGCAGGCAAGTTCTGGGTTATTAAGGATCTCATAGTAAAATACAGAAAAGTTAAGAGCCAGCCCCAGGCAGATGGGGTGTGTGGGGTGCATCTCTTTCTTGCTTAAGCCTCTTGGTAAGCTCCTGGGGAATTATCTATCATTTATTTCTGATCATCACCACATGAAACTTCAGCAAGTCACCGGAAGTAATCTCCCTTCATTTTCAGATACAAAATCTTACTCTCTGGATTAGGTGCAATGGCTATTAAATGCTTGTCCAACAAATCCAGGACCGTGGCGCAGACGGACCTCAGTTTGGACTCCACCATCCCTCGACAGTTCTTAATCAGCTACAACTTCTGGTCAGAGGTGTAAGTTTTCTGTTGGATGTTCAAGATGACCCTCCAGGCGGCCCTGCAGCCCCTGACCACATTCGTGTAGGCCAGGGACAGGAGGTTGCGCTCCGGCTTGAACAGCACGGCGCCCCCAGTCCATCACGGCCTTCACTGCTGGTGACCATATCGTCATAGCGCTCGGCCAGCTCCGCCTTCTGGATCAGCTCTGTCTTCTCCATGGGGCGGGGGAGAGCAGAGCTAGGGCGAGCACCCACCCACCTGGATCAGGAGGGAGCTGAGGAGGGCCTTCACGTCTCAGTGGCGCGAGTCTCACCACTTTGATCTGCTTTGGCTTTAGCCGAGGACCCTCTGGTCTCAGCTCAGCCCACCCCACCCAGGTGCCTGCAGAGGGAAGGTCTGCCACTCCAATAGATAACTGGCTAAGGTCTCCGCTTTGCTAAATAACTGGGAAGCAGCATGAAATAAAGTAAAAATTTGGTCAGATCAACAAAACAAACAATTCTGGGTATTGCCACGAACTGGCTGTGTGAACTTGAGTAAGGCCTGTCTCTCTGAACTGCAGGTCCATCATCTGTAAAGCAGTAAAGTATCTGTAAAAGGGGAATTCTTTCTGTACTGTAAAGCCGTGGGTTTCTTTTTTTTTAAGTAAAAATAGATGACATAAAAGGAATAAAACACTTGGCAGATATAGTCACTCAATAAATAGTACCATGTAAAATACTATTAAGAAATGCTAATTTTAGATTTAGCTATTCAGAGATGATCAGTCAAAGCTGGCTATGACAGATGGCAACTAAGAATTGGCCTGGTCTTTAGAATGGACATAAATAATTGTTAGCAATGCCTCAATCCTAAAAAGGAGCCTATCAGCCTGGACAGGTGGGAAATTTCCAGGCTAGTGTCATGAAACCCATTCCTTGAGAAATAGATCCTGGATTGAGTGAAGGAAAATAAATAGGAAATGCTGCCCATAGCAAAGCACTAAGGCCCTCCAGAGGCTCTGGAGTAGGTAGATTACATTCTGGAAAATGAAGAAGAGCGGACACTTGACCTTCCCCTGAAATGGGTACCAAGATTTTACAGAGTTCCTAATTGTATAAATGCCACCACAGCAGTGGTTTACAAAATATGTTCTATGGAACACTACTTTCCAGAGATGTGAAAAGAATATCATAAATACGTTTGAAAACACTGCATAATATAGTTCTCTTCTTAAAGAATCTTAATGCAGGTTAGCATGTTAAAGGCTCTGAGAAGTCCTTCAGAGTAGAACTATGTTCCACCTCTGTCTAAGTTGGTATTTTCCCAGTCTACTTGATTATGGATACTTTTTGCCCTACAATACCATTCTCTGATATATCTCTAACAGTATGAAAATAATATATGCACAAGGTTATTCATTATGGTATAATTTTTAATAGCAAATATTGGGAACAATCTAAATATAAATGCACAGCATTTACCTTTTCTCCATAAACTATGTGTGCATAATTAATACTTACAGAGCCCTAGAGAAAATGACTCCCTCACTCCCTGGGGAGCATTCTAACCAACATATATTTGCCTTTCTGTGTGCTGTGTATACAATTTAAATTTCAGTCTCAGAAAAACTGCAAATTACAAAATGTGTGCCAAGGGCTCACTGTGTAGACAAGTATTTCTATAAGCATTGGTTCCCCTCTAATGAAAATAGTCCTGTTGATAAAAATAAGGAAAACATTTTGTGCAAGTATAAGTTTCTCCCAGCCTCCTACCCATATAAGCAGAAATGTAAGCTGTTTTCCTGTCATCTTTTACATCTATCTTCCAAACTTTGGTGCTGGCTTGGACATTCATTTTCCCTTTTGCAAGTAATCTTGTAAAAGTTCAAGGTAGGAAGAAATTGTATTGAGATTTGTTTTGCTGAGTGATTGGTTCCAAAAGAAATTTGGCTTTGCTTTTGTGGAGTTCAACATGATATAGTGTGAATGTTTCATAGCTCACTATTTTTAGGAATGTTTTTATTTGTTTAGGTGTTCTAAGAATATGAAGCAGAACCTCCCTGTCTTAGAATAGACTCATTGCAAATAAGCAGCCTCTCCAAAAATGTTGTAAATGTAAAAATTCCGAGGCAAATATGATACACTCCTAGTCTGCTCTGTTTCTGGAGACTTAACAGAATCAAAGAAAGTCCTGACAAGGCAAAATAAACTATAAAGTTTATGAGAGGTGGGAGCAAGGAAGAGAATAGAGACAATACGAGGACAAACCATGTAAAAGGGGGTCTTTTCAAAAGCTTGACAGCGTACTCTTTTGGTGAGGCTGAAGGGAAGCATTCACTTCCCTACATTGCTGGTGTGGATGTGAAACAGTATCCCACTTATAGAAAGGAATTCAGCAATATCTAGCAAAACTACACATGCATTTATTCTTTGACCAAGCAATCCAATTTCTAGGAATTTGTGGTGAAGATACACTCCAACAATATAAATATATATATGCACAAGATTATTCATTATACTCTAATTTTAGTAACAAAATATTGGGAACAATCTAAATGGACAAAATAGGAGACATTGAATAAACTATGGACCCTCTATACAGTGGAGTGCTATTCAACTACATTGTTAATTTTAAAAAATCAAGGTGCTTATTTTAAAATAAACAGATGCATACCTTATTTATCTTATTTCCCTTTTTTAATACTAAAGGAAGCGTACTATATACTCCTTGAGTATGCTACCTTTAGTATAAAAATAGGGAATTTAAGTAACTATGTATGCATCTGCTTATTTTGCAATAATAAGCACAAGAAGGATAAATCAGAAATTAATGAATTTGATTTTCTCCTGGTGTTAGGGAATAGGGTGGAAGAGAATGCGGCTTCTTTGGCTATATAACTATATATTGTTTTGACTTTTGAGCTATATTCGTGTTTACACATTAAAATAAAAATAAAAAATAAAAATAAACTAACATGAGTAGAAAAAACAAAAACGTAAAATTGAATGCAAGCAGGAAATAATTGACCCTAACGGTATTGACAACATAAACTCAGAGGAGAAAAAAAAGAGCCAATCCAAGTACCAGTGGAGCATTCTACTCTAACTGTACATGCTCAGCAGATATATACTAAGGACAAAAAGAAATGCAAAAAATTTCTTGAACTTTAGCTTGTAGGGTTTTATTGGTAGTGAAATTGATATACTAATCCTGAAATTGTTTTTCATGTGTTATAGGATTGAGTAAATGAATAAATATATTGACGTTATTGGGAACTAAGATCATCAGTATGGGAAAAGGGAAATTAAAATATGGATTTGACAACCCTTATATGGTGAGATATCCATATAAGCTCATTACTTAATAAAATATATCTCCTAGCTCTGTCTGACAGGGCCTAGATTCAGTGGCAATCCTAGTAGAAATATGCACACCTATTGTCAGAACTTAATTTCTCATTACTATTCTCCACTAAAAGGATCAAGGTCTCCTTGGGGAAATGACTGACCCCAGGTCTGGAGCAGGAAAAGCACAAAGTGAGCCTGGAATTTCTTGCTGTGCCAGAAGTAAGCAAATGCTCAAAAACTTATGGGAACATATCTAAAGGACATATGAGGCAGCTTGAAATAATCCTCACTGGCCAAATATGGGGCAATTGTAACATGAGAAAGAATATTGAGAATAATGAATTATAACATGTTGATTACAAAAGAATCCATGAGCCCATAGAGAAAGAAGGAAGATGAAGCCCTTGTTTACAGAAGAATATCAAAATAAATAAAGAGGAAGTGACAGAACAGGAGAAAAATTGTTTTCCAAACAATGATTGTAATAGTCAGTTCAGGCAAGTATTATTTTTAAGCATTTTGAATACATATCAAAAACTTTTTTTCATAAAAAATAGGTTATGCTACATACCAGGGTTTTTTTGTTTGGTTTTTTTTTTTTTTTTTTTTTTTGATGAGGAACCTTATTGTTATATCTATTGATAGATCCGGTTGACCACATTTTCAACTATTGATTGACAATCAGACATTATGTGCCTCTTGATGTGATACAGTAGGAAATATACAGCATCATGTACGAAATATCCTTGCCTAAATAAATGAACCTGAATCTAGAGCAAGCGTCTAAATCTGTCAGTTTATAGGAAATACAATCCCATACTCATTAAAATGATAAAACTTGGTAAGTCTGACCTTAGCAAGTTTGGTGAAGATGTGGATCATTGGAAATTCACACCTAGCTGGTGGGAGTGCAAATGGCTCAAGCAGTTTGAATTTGACAGTACTTAAATGATGGGAAAAAAATCACCTTCTTTCAGGCAAGTGTTATTAATGGATGTATAATACTACTATTGGGTAAAGATGGTTGGAGAACAAGGTATTTATACAGTTTCACAGTAACACCCTAAAGATAACTTATTCATTACAAGTGGGTAAAAGTGCCTTTACAATGGAGAAATCTGACAGATACCACCTTAATCTAGTGATCAAACTTAATGTCACCAATAATGTATCGAATTGAATCACATGTTTCTTAATATGATAACAAGTATCATACTAAGGAAGGATACAAATCATCAATGTGGTATTCTTCTGTGTTGAGCAGTACCCAAGGTAAAGGAAAGCTTTAGTACTTACTTTCCAGGGTTGTTGGTTTTAATCCATTTTGAGGATCTTAGATTCTGTATTTTCTTGTCAGTCCAGTAATTAATTTAAGAAAATGGCTTTTATATTTTATTCAATATCTTGGCTGTTTTAATGTGGAGAGTCTTTCAAGGTTCCTAACTCATCAAATGGCCAGGAATGGAAAACAGCATGGTTTCTTTTGAAAATGTCTAACTCTGCACTTACTTATGTGTGTCACTTAGATTAATAGAGCCCTTTTGCCTAGTAATGTGGTACCATGTGGGAAGAGCTATAAAAAATGTTTATGCCCTTTTATTCAATAATATGGCTCTTGAGAATTTATTCTAAGGAAATAATTTAACAGTAACAAAACACTTAGCACAAAACATAATTTGATTTGGACACCCAAATACTGGAAACAACCTAAATGTCCATGGGGAAAATCATTTACTCTGCAACCACTAAAATACTCATTATGAAGATTGTGGTAACATGGAAGATGGTTCTGATGCTAAATTTTAAAAGTGAACATAAAATTTGCATACATGTCGATTGCAAATTCTAGAAAAATGTATGCATATAATAAAACAGTACACAAAAGATACTTGTGTTAGATTGGTGGAATTATCTTTGATTTTGCTGTTTTAATTTTTTCTTTAACATTTGATGCATCATTTTAATTTTAATATGCAAAAGAATCTGCCACTCGTCTTTGTCACTTCAAGATGAAAAGAGACATGTTTGACTATTCTGTTCTTACTGGAGTCTTGACAGTTTCCTGACATGTAAAATGGGCATACGAATCCCAGTTTAGATGAGATAATATTAAAGAATCTAGCCCAGTAATTGGCACGTAGAAGCTAGTTAATAAACGGTCATTGAGGTTTTTCTCTCATACTTAATCATGGTCAGGTGAGGGGTGGGAGGGATCAGTGCCCCCCTAGAGGTTCAGTGTTGAGGTGGTAGCATCAATCCCTGCGAGAGAAGATCTTGGGAAGGATGGTGGTTCCAGAGCAGACAGCAAGGTGAGAATTCAGGAGCAGATACCTATGTAAGAAATAACTGTTTACCAACTTCTTCCCATGCAAGGTACCCCTTTCCACTGTACTTTGCTTACTCTTACAGGAATGAAGGCAGAGGAAAGGAAGCCAAGTTTACTCTTAGCTATTCACCATGCTGTTTAATCTGCCTCAGTCTTTCTTGTCAGCTCAAACTGGAATGTAGGTCTGAGTTTAAGTCCCTGTTTGGCCACTTAAAATGTGACCCTGGGCAAGACACTTGTGTTCTCTGAAACTCAGTTTCTTCATTTTTAAAATGGGGATATTAATCCACACCCCACTTGTCTTTCAAGTGTTTTGTAAGGTCTCTAATCTAAACATAGACAAGTTTTTATTATCATTATGTTGGTAAACTATTTTGAGATATGATACCAGAAGTGTTTGGTTTAGCTCCACTGGCATGTTTCAGTTCAGAATATGGAATTAAAAGGCTTTATCCTCAAAAATGACTTCCATCCTACTTTTATATCCCCATTCTCTACCACCAAGCCCTCAGGAAATGGAAAATTTTCATGGTTAAAAATAAATCTTGTGCTTCCCTGGTGGCGCGGTGGTTGGGAGTCCGCCTGCCGATGCAGGGGACGCGGGTTCGTGTCCCGGTCCGGGAGGATCCCACGTGCTGCGGAGCGGCTGGGCCCGTGAGCCATGGACGCTGAGCCTGTGCGTCCGGAGCCTGTTGCTCCGCAACGGGAGAGGTCACCACGGTGAGAGGCCCGTGTACCGCACAAAAATAAATAAATAAATAAAAATAACTCTTGTTGAGTGTTTGACATCCATGTGTTCAAACCATATATTGAAAAACTGGATATATTTCTGTTGCCTATATAGAAATTGGGGACATATTGTTGAAGAGAGAGAGGACAACACATTTATCAGCAAATATTGCATCTTTTACAGAATGTCCCAGACAGTAGACAATCCCCAGGGATTGGTGTCTACAAAGAGTATTAAGATGTGGATGAATGAGGCAGTCAAAATGGAGCTCCTACAAGTTTGCATGAGGACAGGTGGATGGTCCAAATGAAAAGATAGGAGGTTGTGAAAAATTGGTGGGTGTAAAAATTGTTACAACGTATTCTGGAGGAAATTTTGTCAATAGTTATCAGCCTTTAACCCAATGACCCAGCAATGCCATTTCTTTCTTCAGAAATATCCATGTAACTCCCTCTTGCGAGAGCACTGGAATCACAACTAACTGCAGAACAATCATTGACAGGAAGACACTGGAACTCACCAAAAAAGATACCCCACATCCAAAGACAAAGGAGAGGCCACAATGAGATGGTAGGAGGGGCGCAATCACAATAAAATCAAATCCCATAACTGCTAGGTGGGTGACTCACAAACTGGAGAACACTTATACCACAGAAGTCCACCCACTGGAGTGAAGGTTCTGAGCCCCATGTCAGGCTTCCCAACCTGGGAGTCCGGCAACGGGAGGAGGAATTCCTAGAGAATCAGACTTTGAAGGCTAATGAGATTTGACTGCAGGACTTTGACAGGACTGGGGGAAACGGAGACTCCACTCTTGGCAGCACACACAAAGTAGTGTGCGCATCGGGACCCAGGGGAAGGAGCAGTGACCCCAGGGGAGACTGAACCAGACCTACCTGCTAGTGTTGGAGGGTATCCTGCAGAGGCAGGGGGTGGCTGTGGCTCACCGTGAGGACAAGGACACTGGTGGCAGAAGTTCTGGAAAGTACTCCTTTGCATGAGCCCTCCCAGAGTCTGCCATTAGCCCCACCAAAGAGCCGGGTAGGCTCCACTGTTGGGTCGCCTCAGCCAAACAACAAACAGGGAGGGGACACAGCCCCATCTATCAGCAGACAAGTGGATTAAAGTTTTACTGAGCTCTGCCCACCAGAGCAACACCCAGCTCTACCCACCACCAGTCCCTCCCATCAGTGCACAATCCTCTTGGATAGCCTCATCCACCAGAGGGCAGACAGCAGAAGCAAGAAGAGCTACAGTCCTGCAGCCTGTGGAACAAAAAACACATTCACAGAAAGATAAACAAGATGAAAAGGCAGAGGGCTATGTACCTGATGAAGGAACAAGATAAAACCCCAGAAAAACAACTAAATGAAGTGGAGATAGGCAACCTTCCAGAAAAAGAATTCAGAATAATGATAGTGAAGATGATACAGGACCTCAAAAAAGAATGGAGGCAAAGATCGAGAAGATGCAAGAAATGTTTAACAAACACCTAGAAGAATTCAAGAACAAACACCTAGAAGAATTCAAGAACAAACAAACAGAGATAAATAATACAATAACTGAAATGAAAAATACACTAGAAGGAATCAATAGCAGAATAACTGAGGCAGAAGAATGGATAAGTGACCTGGAAGACAGAATGGTGGAATTCACTGCCGCAGAACAGAATAAAGAAAAAATAATGAAAAGAAACGAAGACAGCCTAAGAGAACTCTGGGACAACATTAAACATAACAACATTCGCATTATAGGGGTCCCAGAAGGAAAAGAGAGAGAGAAAGGACCAGAGAAAATATTTGAAGAGATTAGAGTCGAAAAATTCCCTAACATGGGAAAGGAAATAGCCACCCAGTCCAGGAAATGCAGAGAGTCCCAGGCAGTATAAACCCAAGGAGAAACACACCGAGACACATAGTAATCAAATTGACAAAAATTAAAGACAAAGAAAAATTATTGAAAGCAACAAGGGAAAAATGACAAATAACATACAAGGGAACTCCCATATGGTTAACAGCTGATTTCTCAGCAGAAACTCTACAAGACAGAAGGGAGTGGCATGACATATTTAAAGTGATGAAATGAAAGAACCTACAATGAAGATTACTCTCCCTGGCAAGGATCTTATTCAGATTCGATGGAGAAATCAAAAGCTTTACAGATAAGCAAAAGCTACGAGAATTCAGCACCACCAAACCAGCTCTACAACAAATGCTAAAGGATCTTCTCTAAGTGTGAAACACAAGAGGAGAAAAGGACCTACAAAAACAAACCCAAAACAATTAAGAAAATGGTCACAGGAACATACATATCCATAATTATCTTAAATGTGGATGGATTAAATGGTCCAACCAAAAGACACAGGCCTGCTGAATGGATACAAAAACAAGACCCATATACATGCTATCTACAAGAGACCCACTTCAGACCTAGGGACACATACAGACTGAAAGCGAAGGGATGGAAAAAGATATTCCATGCAAATGGAAATCAAAAGAAAACTGGAGTAGCAATACTCATATCAGAAAAATTAGACTTTAAAATAGACTATTACAAGAGACAAAGGACACTACATAAAGGATCAATCCAAGAAGAAGATATAACAATTGTAAATATATATGCACCCAACATAGGAGCACCTCAATACATAAGGCAGCTGCTAGCAGCTATAAAAGAGGAAATCTACAGTAACACAATAATAGTGGGGGACTTTAACACCTCACTTACACCAATGGACAGATCATCCAGACAGAAAATTAATAGGGAAACACAAGCTTTAAATGACACAATAGACCAGATAGATTTAACTGATATTTATAGGACATTCCATTCAAAAACAGCAGAATACACTTTCTTCTCAAGTACTCATGGAACATTTTCCAGGATAGATCATATCTTGGGTCACAAATCAAGCCTTGGTAAATTTAAGAAAATTGAAATCGTATCAAGTATCTTCTCCGACCACAATGCTATGAGACTAGATATCAATTACAGGAAAAAAATCTGTAAAAAATACAAACACATGGAGGCTAAACAATGCATTACTAAATAACCAAGAGATCACTGAAGAAATCAAAGAGGAAATTTAAAAATACCTAGAGAAAAATGCCAACAAAAACACGATGATCCAAAAACCTATGGGATTCAGCAAAAGCAGTTCTAAGAGGGAAGTTTATAGCAAGACAAGCCTACCTCAAGAAACAAGAAAAATTTCAAATAAACAATCTTACCTTACACCTAAAGGAAGTAGAGAAAGAAGAACAAACAAAACCCAAAGTTAGTAGAAGGAAAGAAAGCATGAAGATCAGAAGAGAAATAAATGAAATAGAAACAAAGAAAACAATAGCAAAGATAAATAAAACTAAAAGCTGGTTCTTTGGGAAGATAAACAAATTGATAAACCATTAGCCACACTCATCAAGAAAAAGCGGGAGAGGACTCAAATCAATAAAAGCAGAAATGAAAATGGAGAAGTTACAACAGACACAGCAGAAATACGAAGCATCCTAAGAGACTACTACAAGCAACTGTATGCCAATAAAATGGACAACCTGGAAGAAATAGATAAATTCTGAGAAAGGTATAACATTCCAAGACTGAACCAGCAAGATATACAAAGTATGAACAGACCAATCACAAGTAATGAAATTGAAACTGTGATTAAAAATCTTCCAACAAACTAAAGTCCAGGACTGGATGGCTTCACGGGTGAACTCTATCAAACATTTAGAGAAGAGCTAACACCCATTCTTCTCAAACTCTTCCAAAAATTGCAGAGGAAGGAACACTCCCAAACTCATTCTATGAGGCCACCGTCACCCTGATACCAAAACCAGACAAAGATACTAGAAAAAAAGAAAATTACAGACCAATATCACTGATGAATATAGTTGCAGAAAAGCTCAACAAAATACAAGCAAACAGAATCCAACAACACATTAAAAGGATCATACACCATGATCAAGTGGGATTTATCCCAGGGATGCAAGGATTCTTCAATATACGCAAACCAATCAATGTGATACACCATATTAACAAATTGAAGAATAGAAAACATGATCATCTCAATAGATGCAGCAAAGGATTTTGACAAAATTCAACACCCATTTATGGTAAAAAATCTCCAGAAAGTTGGCATAGAGGGATCCTACCTCAACATAGTAAAGGCCATATACAACAAACACACAGCAAACATCATTCTCAATAGTGAAAAACTGAAACCATTTCCTCTAAGATCAGGAACAAGACAAGGATGTCCACTCTCACCACTATTATTCAACATAGTTTTGGAAGTCCTAGCTATGGCAATCAGAGAAGGAAAAGAAATAAAAGGAGGAATACAAATTGGAAAAGAAGACGTAAAACTGTCACTGTTTGCAGATGTCATCAGACCATACACAGAGAATCCTAAATGCCACCAGAAAACTACTAGAGCTAATCAATGAATTTGGTAGAGTTGCAGAATACAAAAGTAATGCACAGAAATCTCTTGCATTCCTATACACGAATGGTGAAAAATCTGAAAGAGAAATTAAGGAAACACTCCCATTTACCATTGCAACAAAAAGAATAAAATACCTAGGAATAAACCTACCTAGGGAGAAAAAAGACCTGTATGCAGAAAACTATAAGCCACTGATGAAAGAAATTAAAGATGATACAAGCAAATGGAGAGAAATACCATGTTCTTGGATTGGAAGAATCAATACTGTGAAAATGACTATACTACCCAAAGCAATCTACAGATTCAATGCAATCCCTATCAAATTACCAATGGCATTTTTTACAGAACTAAAACAAAAAATCTTAAAAGTTGTATGGAGACACAAAATACCCTGAATAGCCAAAGCAGTCTTGAGGGAAAAAAACAGAGCTGGAGGAATCAGACTCCTGGACTTCAGACTATACTACAAAGCTACAGTAATCAAGACAGTATGGTACTGACACAAAAACAGAAATATAGATCAATGGAACAGGATAGAAAGCCGAGAGATAAACCCACGCACCTATGGAGATAAACCCACGCACCTATGGTCAACTAATCTATGACAAAGGAGGCAAGGACATACAGTGGAGAAAAGTCTGTCTCTTCAATCAGTGGTGCTGAGAAAACTGGCCAGCTACATGTAAAAGAATGAAATTAGAACACTCCCTAACACCATACACAAAAATAAGCGCAAAATGGATTAGAGACCTAAATGTAAGACCAGACAGTATAAAACTCTTAGAGGAAAACATAGGAAGAACACTCTTTGACATAAATCACAGCAAGATCTTTTTTGAACCACCTCCTAGAGTAATGGAAATAAAAACAAAAATAAACAAATGGGACCTAATGAAACTTCAAAGCTTTCGCACAGCGAAGGAAACCATAAACAAGATGAAAAGACGACCCTCAGTCTGGGAGAAAATATTTGCAAACGAATCAACGGACAAAGGATTAATCTCCAAAATATATAAACAGCTCATGCAGCTCAATATTAAAAAAAACAAACAACACAATCAAAAATGGGCAGAAGACCTAAATAGACATTTCTTCAAAGAAGACATACAGATGACCAAGAAGCACATGAAAAGCTGCTCAACATCACTAATTATTAAAGAAATGCAAATCAAACCTACAATGAGGTATCACCTTACACCAGTTAGAATGGGCATCATCAGAAAATCTACAAACAACAAATGCTGCAGAGGATGTGGAGAAAAGGGAACCCTCTTGCACTGTTCGTGGGAATGTAAATTGATACAGCACTATGGAGAACAGTATGGATGTTCCTTAAAAAACTAAAAATAGAATTACCATATGACCCAGCAATCCCACTACTTGGCATATACCCAGAGAAAACCATAATTCAAAAAGACACATGCACCCCAATGTTCATTGCAGCACTATTTGCAATAGCCAGAACATGAAAGCAATCTAAATGCCCATCAACAGATGAATTGATAAAGAAGATATGGTACATATATACAATGGAATATTACTCTGCCATAAAAAGGAATGAAACTGAGTCATTTGTAGAGACATGGATGGATCTAGAGACTGTTATACAGAGTGAAGGAAGTCAGAAAGAGAAAAACAAATATCATATATTAAGGCATATATGTGGAACCTAGATAAATGGTACAGCTGAACAGGTTTGCAGTGCAGAAATAGAGACACAGATGTAGAGATCAAATATATGACACCAAGGGGGGAAAGTGTCCAGGGGAAGTGGTGGTGTGATGAATTGGGAGATTGGGATTAACATATATACACTTACATTTATAAAATGGGTAACTAATAAGAACCTGCTGTATAAAAAAAAATAAAATTTAAAACTTCCAAACAATAAAAAAGATATACATATAAAAATTTGCTCATTGCAGTACTATTAGTAACGGCAAAAAGAGAAAATCAGAAACAACCTAAACTATGGTACATATAGATCATCAAAATGCTATACCACCACTAAGAATGTTAATATAGACATACAATTTGGTGAACTTGGCTTAGGTCTTAAGCAACTGACTTCTTAACATTGCACCTAGAACTGGACTTACCCACTTCATCTCTGACCTCACATGTCAAACACAAGTCTTCTCCTGCAAGGACAACACCTTATACCACATATCACGGAGTAGGACACAAGTTCTCTGTGGGCAAGCAGATCCCAAAGAGAAGGGAGGGAGGGACTGAAACACTGTGGGATCAACTCCTTCTCCTGATCTCTCCAGTGTAAAGAGGTGGACAGCTGCTGAAAGAATTACTCCAGTGAACCTCTCATCATAATAATACAATAGCCTTTTGCCTGTATCTCTAGTGTAGCCCTCATTTCATGCCCTTTCAAGAATAATATCCATTTCATCTATTTTCTACAGCAATTAGCACAGTGGCTGATACAAGGAAAAAAGGTTCCATAACAGCTGGGTGAATTAACTAATAAAAACCATTGAAGATGGGAATAGCAGGCCTCATAGAAAGAAAACTATAGCCAAATATTGACATCATCCTGAAAGCAGATTTAGTATATGCAAATAGCATGTATTTAGAATGTGGGTTTTATGGTCAGTAAGAAAACATCTTTGTATTATCTTACCCAACCACATTATCAGTTCCACATGTCACTGAACCTTTTTTTCTTTCTTCTTTTTTTTTTTGCTGTATGCAATCTTTCTGTTCTTCAGATTCAGTAATGCTTATTTAGCTAACTTGAAGTTCAATAATTCTATTTGGTCATCGCCAGTCTACTGTTAAGTCCACCCAGTGAATTTAAAAATTTTAGACATTCTATTTTTTAGTTCTAGAATTTCCACACTTTTTTGTAGTTTCCATTTCTCTACTGAGATTTCCTATTTGTTCATTAATTATGACCATATTTTCATTTACATTTTTGAGCATAATTATAATAGCTGATCTAAAATCTTTGTCTCAGTTTCCAACACCTGAGTTATTTTGGGGTCAGTCTCTATTACATTGCCTTTTTTAAAAGTGTGGGTCACATTTTCTTGTTTATTTATATGTATAATAATTTTTTTGTTGCCACCTGGACATTTTGAACTGCTCATTGTGGAGATGCTGGATTCCCTGAAGATTATGGAATATTTTTTCTACCAGGCAGGTAACTCAACTGAACTCAAACTCTAAACTCTAACTCCTTCATAACGGACAGCAGCAGAAATCCTTGTTCAATTCTTTGAGCCTTAGCCATATGCTTGACCTCTACCATCCACACAGCAGTTCATGAGCAGCTAGAGATTTGGGCACATTATATACAGAATTTGGGACTCCCTTTCTCTGGAGTTCTCCTTTTCTAGATTTTTTCCCTCTAGCTGCTATGGTTGCCCTGAACTTTGCCTTCTGATTCTTCAGGTCAGTAAGATTTTGGATTTTCTATCTAAGTTTTAGCCTTGTCTGAGGCAAAAATTTGACAAAAATGGGAAAAATTTTCATCTTGGTGCTATTCCCTTCTTCCAAGTGTAGATGACCCCCCTCCCCAATGTCTACCTCCTTTGGGTTGCTCTCTGGAGTCCAGAGTTTATGGTTGTTTTCTCTTGGAGAGTTGGTTTGTTAGGGACTACTTCCCTGTAGCTGGAAGTTGGAATCTTCCAGATATAATTGGCCTTTGAACAGCATTCTTCTCTGGAAAGGACTTTTAGCTACTTCCTGTGTACCTCCTTATTTTCCATTTTTCTGAGCCATAATCTTTTTATTTCCTTACTTCTTAGTCAGGTACTTTTTCTGCTTGAAGATTCAGTGATTGTTATCATGTCCTCCATATTGTTAAATATAATACCCCCCTTGTATTTATAAAAAGGAATATATAGTGTTGTTTATTAGTGAAAATGATATAATAAAAAAAAGTACAGGTCTTTGCAGCCAGGGAATCAAGGTTAACATCTCAGATTCTCACTTATTAGCTGAATGACCTTGACAAACTCATTTATTCTGGACAAAAAACAGTTTTCTAATTTGTAGAATAAAGTTAATAACACCTATTTTACAGATTGCTGTGAGGACAAGAAATAGCTAACATAGCCCGGCCTGGTATCTGGCACAGAATAGGTGCTCAAAAAATAGTAGCAATAGCATTTTTAAAAATAGGGTTTATTTTTAGAGCAGTTTTAGGTTCATAGGAAATTTGAGCAGCATGTACAGAGCTCCCATATAACTCCTTACCCCTCCCCATGCATAGCCTACCCCATTATCCACAGGCCTCACCACTCTGGGGTACATATGTTACAACTGATGACCCTGCATTGACACATCATTATTACCCAAAGTCCATAATTTACCTTAGAGTTTGCTCTTGGTGTCATACATTCTATGGGTTTGGATAAATTTTTAATGAGAATGGACTTGAGGATACAGGGACGGGGAAGGGTAAGCTGCGACAAAGTGAGAAAGTGGCATGGACATATATACACTACCAAACGTAAAATAGATAGCTAGTGGGAAGCAGCCGCATAACACAGGGAGATCAGCTCGGTGCTCTGTGACCACCTAGAGGGGTGGGATAGGGAGGGTGGGAGGGAGGGAGACACAAGAGGGAAGAGATATGGGGACATATGTATATGTGTAACTGATTCACTTTGTTATATTACAGAAACTAACACACCATTGTAAAGCAATTATACTCCAATAAAGATGTTAAACATTTTTTTTAAATTTCTAATGATATATATCCACCTTTGTAGTATTATACACAATAGTTTCACTGCCCCGAAAAGTCTCTGTGCCTCCAAACCCATGGCAACCACTGAACTTTTTTCTATCTCCATAGCTGTGATTTTTCCAGAATGTCATGTGGTTGGAATCATACAATATGTAATTTTTTAAATTAATTTATTTATTTTTGGCTGTGTTGGGTCTTCGTTTCTGTGCGAGGGCTTTCTCCAGTTGCGGCGAGCGGGGGCCACTCTTCATCGCGGTGCGTGGGCCTCTCACTGTCACAGCCTCTCCCGTTGCGGAGCACAGGCTCCAGACGCGCAAGCTCAGTAGTTGTGGCTCACGGGCTTAGTTGCTCCGCGGCATGTGGGATCTTCCCAGACCAGGGCTCGAACCCGTGTCCCCTGCATTGGCAGGCAGACTCCCAACTACTGTGCCACCAGGGAAGCCCCACAATATGTAATTTTTAAAGGGAATTTTATTATTTTTTATTTATTTATTCTTGGCTGCGTTCGGTCTTCATTGCTGTATGGGCTTTCTCTAGTTGCTGCGAGCGCGGGCTACTCTTCGTTGCGGAGCATGGGCTTCTCACTGCGGTGGCTTCTCTTGTTGTGGAGCACGGGCTCTAGGCACCCAGGCTTCAGTAGTTGTGGCACGTGGGCTCAGTAGTTGTGGCTCGCTGGCTCCAGAGCACAGGCTCAGTAGTTGTGGTGCACGGGTTTAGTTGCTCGACAGCATGTGGGATCTTTTTGGACCTGGGATCGAACCCGTGTCCCCAGCATTGGCAGACGGATTCTTGACCACTGCGCCACCACGGAAGTCCCAGTCCCTGATTTCTTGTTTGCTGTCAGCTGAGGGCTTTTCCCAGTTTCTTGAGGTTACTCACATTCCTAGGTTTGTGACCCCCTTCCTCCATCTTCAAAGCCAGCAATAGTGGGTAAACTCATTCTCTCACTTTGAATCTCTTCTCTTTTTTCCTCTGTCTCATCCTTTTATAACCTAACCAGGAAAGGTTTTCTGCCTTTAAGGTCTCATGTGATTAGACTGGGCCCACATGGGTAATCCAGGATAATCTCACAATCTCAATGTCTGTACCCTTAATTACATCAGGAAATTCCTTCTTGCCATGTCATGCAACATAATCACAAGTTCCAGGAATTAGAGTTTGGGCATTTTGGGAGGTCCATTACTGTGCCTACTAAATTTTCTAAAGGTAAAAATTCATTCATTGACTTATTCATTTTTTTCAACAAATATTCATTTAGTGCCTACTATATACCAGAAAATTTACGAGGCATTGGATGTTCTGTCCTATTTCACTTGTTAACTGTGAGAGGTGATAAAGAATTTGTGCATTGAGCAAATTTATCTGCTGAATTTTCTCTTGTGCCACATATTGTCTACAAGGAGAAGAGGCCTGGGAGGGAACTGACAATATAGGAGACTCTCAGACAACCATAACTGTGGTGCGTGGTCATCCATCTCTAACTCCTATGCTGATTCAGTTCACTTTTCACAGATCAGGGGCTGGGTGTGAAATGAGGAATTAATGATGTGGATGTAATACTGTGAGAGTTATCTTTAATTCAGAAAGAATCAATTCCTGTAACAATACATAAAGGCTTATGATGTGTGCTATGGTGTCACACTAGCATTCATAAATACAGGTTTTTGCCTACAAGAGCTTACAATTTAATTCAGGATATATGGCACTTCAAATAGTTTGATAACAATGCAATATTGCATTTAATTAAAGCAAAAGTCATGCTTCACTTACAGGGAGCTTAAGAAGGGCACAACCAGTGAAGGTTTGAGATGTAGGAAAACTTCCTTTCCTTCTTGTGTATGTCACCAGCAGGGGTGGTGCTGGAGGTGGGAGAGAAGGATCAGAGTTCTCAATACCAACTGTGGCCAGAGCATCTCATTAATTGATGGACTACAAATAAAAGATAGCATTGTCATTATATATCCTTTCTCTGTTATCTGTTATCTTCCTTGAAAAAGAAAATCTAGGAAAAATTACACAAAATATAATACTCAAACACTGACAATACCAAATGCTGGTGAGGACATAAGAGGAACTCATTCATTGCTGGTGGGAATGCAAAATGGTAAACCACTTTGGAAGACAGTTTGGTAGTTCCTTACAAAACTAAATATACCCTTACAATATGATCCAGCAATGCGGCTTGTTGGTGTTTACCGAAATGAATTGAAAACTTATGTCCACCTAAAAACCTGCACACAGATGTTTATAGCAGCTTTATTCATATTTGTCAAAACCTGGAAATGATCAACGTGTTCTTCAGTAGGTGAATGGATAAATAAACTATGGTACACTTGGAAAATGGAAAAGTACTAAAAAGAAATGAGCTATCAAACCATGAAAAGATATGAAGAAAACTTGAATGTATGTTACTAAGGGAAAGAAGCCATCTTTCAAAATACATATTGTGGGCTTCCCTGGTGGCACAGTGGTTAAGAATCCACCTGCCAGTGCAGGGGACACGGGTTCGAGTCCTGGTCTGGGAAAATCCCACGTGCCGCAGAGCAACTAAGCCCATGTGCCATAACTATTGAGCCTGCGTTCTAGAGCCCGTGAGCCACAACTACTGAGCCTGCGCTCTAGAGCCTGCCTGCCACAACTATTGAAGCCCATGTGCCTAGAGCCCGTGCTCCACAACAAGAGAAGCCACCGCAAGGAGAAGCCCGCGCTTCCCCTTCACTACTGTTGTTGGCAGTACAGTAACCTGATGGAACTTGGATCATATGAAGGATATGACAGTGATAATGGCTCTGACTTCCAGGGATTCCAATGTCCCATAGCACTCATTGAACAAATCTGGTTGGAAATGAGCTTAAATGGGGAATTTCCTGAACATACTCCCTATTGTTACAAAGCCAGGTTGGCTTCCTCACCTACAGTTATGCCAAGCAGTCACTACACAGTCTCTAGGGACATGGTATTAGTGATTCCTTTCAAACTACCAACTTCTTAATAGACATTTATACTAAATGCAAAAAGAGTCGATGGCTTTTCCACCAGAAGTGGAATTGGCTACCCAACTGGAAAAGAAGACAGGGTAATCTCCAAGAAGCCACTAAATGAATTGGCACCTGACTCTGCATTGTACATTTCCTTATTTTACTTCTCAGCACTGACAGGGCCTTTATTTCAGCATATCAATTTGATGAGTATTAAGTCATGTCTCTGAGAATTTGATCCAAGGAAAATTTGTTCCTTGGACAAGAAAGACCTAGTTTGGGGTCCGGAGTCATGTGGTTGACCTAACTAGATAAGTATAGTTAGTAACAACAGTGAGTTATGACTCTCAAATTCTGTTGAACGGCCAGAGTGCTGACCAGAAACAAGTGTGCTCTGGCCCATCTCACAAACAACTTGAAAATTTCCTTCAAAAATTTTAAATGTAGACACTTAGTAGCTAAGTCATCAAGGCACAGTTACGATTAACTAGACCCCTCGGTGACTTTAACAGAGTTTTACACATTATTATAACTAACAGTGGATCCAGGCCAGCAGACTATGCCATATATGATTGACAGTCTCCACACTGCTAAAATACTTGTTTCATAAATACAGTAGAACTCTTTTGCAGTTTTGACCCAGATGTTGGGCTAGAGCTCTGCCCCAAATAAATCTGTTTTCTAATCTGCTACTACATAGAGGGATTTGAGTTCACTTGTCAATTTAGACCTGCTTATATGTGACCAGCTAATCTATTTCACTTCTCCATGCCTTAAGCATTAATGTACCAACCAACTCTAAAATACCTGCTCTTAACTTGACAAAAAAATACCCCAAGCTAGGACATCATTATGCGAATGCTCAGATAGTTATAATTCTTGGTGGATGATAAGGATCTGTCGTCTCTGGTTGAGAGATATGAGATAAAATGGGCCTATCCAAGTGATGGATTTAATGTGGGAATAGGTGAGAGAGAGGAATCTAAGGTGGCTCTCAGTGTCTGGATTGGGTAATAAATGGTTATATTAGTGAAGACAGAAAATAAAGGAGGATGACTAGTGTGTAGGGGAAGATAATGAACTCACATCTTAGCATACTGAGTTCCAGGATGTGAGACATCCAGGGCAATTCACCCAGCAAACAATTGGAATCAAAGGTCTGAAGCATAACCTCAAGCTGGTGGGATTGTAAAATGGAATATAGTTTGGCAGCTTCTTAAACTAAACATATACTCACCATATAACCCAGGAATTGAAGTCTTGAGAGCTTATTTATTCACTGAGCGTTTTTTATTCATAAAAAACTGGAAGAAATCCAAACGTCCTTTAGCGGGTGAATAGTTAAGCACATATGGTGTATCCATTCAATATATACCATGGGATATTTACTCAGCCTTACTTAAGAAAAAGAATGAAATTTTGCCATTTGCAACAATATGGATGGACTTGGAGGGCATTACACTTAGTGAAATAAGTCAGACAGAGAAAGACAAATGCTCTATGTTATCACTTACAAGATTTTTAACATTTTCCCACTATCTGTGGGTAAAAGGCTCTGACCCCTTAGCCTGGGCATCAGAGCTCTCCCTAAGCAGATCTCAAGCTGATTTCATGGCCCTCATTCCACTGCAGTACTTATCCACTCACTGGTCCTGTGCCTCTTGCTTAAGTTTGCTCTGCCACTGACTGTTTCTAGAGTAGTGTCCTTTCTCCATCTGGGTTACTCAACTGTATTCAACCTCCAAAGCCATTTTCTTACCCCACCTCCTACAAAGCCTCCCTTGACTACTTCTGCCTACAGTGATTTTTACCTGAGCTTTGGGACATTCTTCTGACTCTTTGATTCACATTTGCCCATACATGATCTTATGATATTCCATGTTGACCTGTTTAGTTTCAATTTTCATTCAATAACCCATACATTCAACAAATTCAACAAGTATGTATTAAATTCCAAGTCAGAATAAGATTACTGCCTTTAAGTAGATTACAGACATGTTTGAGATTTTATTTGCTAACTGACAAGTAGAAAAATAATTATAACGTAGTAAGTTTTGTGATAGAAGTATTAATGCACAGAGCAGGGGAAACAGTCCAGTCTGGAAGCTGAAGATACTTGTAAGATTAGAGTGCACTGGTATATATGATGATATTTGCTTGTTTTTTTTCCTCCTCGGTTGTCTTCCCTGAAGAGATGTCCCATTCTTAAGTTCAAGGATATTTCCTGGTTTAAATTAATCATATGTCTGACTTTGACTTAGAAATATGCTCATGAAACTTGGCAATTAAAGACCAATTCCTGAAAATGACCACTCCTTAGAAAACATGCAGTGAACAGCAAAGGGGCCCAAGGGCAGAGGGCTAAGGAATTAAAACCCATCAATTTGCATAGGAAACAACTTGCTCAACCTAACCTTCAAAACTTTTATTACTATATTAGTCACTACAACTATTTTCTGATTGCTATGGTAATAGACTATTTAAAACAAGCCTTCATTAAGAATTGTTACAACGGACTTCCCTGGTGGTGCAGTGGTTAAGAATCCGCCTGCCAATGCAGAGGACACGGGTTCGAGCCCTGGTCCAGGAAGATCCCACAATGCTGCAGAGCAACTAAGCCCGTGTGCCACAACTACTGAGCCTGTGCTCTAGAGCCTGTGAGCCACAACTACTGAGTCCACGTGCCACAACTACGGAAGCCCATGTGCCTAGAGCCCATGCTCCACAACAAGAGAAGCCACAGCAATGAGAAGACCATGCACTGCAATGAAGAGCAGCCCCCACTCGCCACAACTAGAGAAAGCCCACGTGCAGCGACAAAGACCCAACACAGCCAAAAATAAATAAATTTATATATATAAAAAAGAAAGAATTGTCACATCATTGTCTCAGTCAAAACTATCAACATTTTTCTTGTTATTGACATTTATGGAAACATTCATTTCCAAGAAGACAAGGAGACCTCTGAACTTTCTAAATGAGGACTCCAAGCTTTCTGGTCTGAATAGGAAGCAGTTTGGCAAGATTATCAACCACCATCACCAAGGAAATGAACTCTAAGCTAAGAGTTAAAAGGTAAGTAGAAATGAGTCAGGCAAAGATGAATATAGAGGGGGTAGAGCATCCAAGGAAAGAGAACAACATACGTGAAAGTCCAGGATTGGTGAATAGTTGACAGTACATGGTCAAAGTCAAGAAGAGTTCAGAGAATCTGGGTAGTGAAAGATAAGACTAGATAAGGAAGCAGGGACCAGCTTGTAAACCCTGTGAAGTACCCTCAACATAATCCTAAATGCCATAAGCAGCAGCTGGAGTTTCAATCAGTTGTTCAACAAATATTGATTGAAAGCCTTTTATGTGCAGGCACCCTCCTAAGCACTGAGGATACAGCCATGAATAGGACAGATAAAGTCCCAGATCTCACGAAACTGACATTCTGAAGAGGGAGAGGAAGACAACAGATAAGTAAACATATAATTGAACAAGGTGATTTCAGGCAATGATATCTATTGTGAAGAATATGAAACAAGGCTATGGACAATGAGAAGGTGAGGGAAGGAAAGCTACCTATCTTTGGATAGTTAGAATAGGTCTCTCTGAGAAGGTGACCACATTTGAACTGAGACCCGAAGGATATCAAGAAGCTATGTGCAAAGATGTGCGACAGACATTTAGAGTGAATAGTAAGTGCAAATGCCCTGAGGTGGGAGCAAACTTGGCCTGCTCAAGGAATAAAAAGAAGGTCAGTGTGCCTATAGTGTAGTGAGCTAGGAGGGAAAAAATTGGATGCAATTATTTGCTTAGAATTTCAAAAAGTGATCATTGATATTAACATGTTTCTGGTGGAAAAGTTTTGGTGTTTCATTGGTTGTGGTTAATATCTTTAAAAGTTGTTTCCTGTTCAGGATAAAAACCTGGAAGTACCATTTGGAAAGTCCCAAGGTTCACCCGGGTCCTTAGGATTAACTGTTTCCAAAACTCTGTCAGTAACAAGAAAATCGCTGATATACTTGACTAGTTTAGACAATGGACAGATAATTCTCAAACAAGATTTGTTTTAAGAAGACATTTTCCATAGCAATCAGACAATAGTCCTCAGTGACTAATATGGTAAGACAAAGGGTGTTAGCTGTTTCCCCCAACCTCTTGGCTTGCTGTATCTTACTTTTCCACCCTTTGTTCCTGAAATTGTCAAAGCCATAAACTTACCAAGGGTTGACTAGCCTCTGGGGAACTGCTGTACATTCAGCAAACTGACAACGGACAGATTTATACACCATGGATAACTAATAGGAAATAGCTTGAATGGAAAATAAGAGTTTTTCATTTGCAACTGGGTTCCTTTTCTCAGAGCAACTACTGGAGAAACTGTCATGCAAGGAAAATTAATCTTTGGAGTCCCCTTTCCCTTTTTTTGTGTGTGTCTTCTCTTTCTATAGGCATCAGAAGTACTGTGGTCACTGAATCTCACCTTTACAGAAAAAAAAGTGATTTGATAAAATAATTTACATGAAAGTATTATTGTTCTAATGTAATTGTATTTTCAAAGGGATCCCAAGGAGAGAGACAATCTAAGTGTCCATCAATAGATGAATGGATAAAGAAAATGTGGTACACACGTGCACACACGTGCGCGTGCGTGCGCACATACACACACACACACACACACACACACACACACACACACACACACACA
>NW_021703774.1:56789042-56821915 GCF_005190385.1 Monodon monoceros | reverse complement strand
CCAGCAACCTGCTCATTCACACACAAATGCTGATTCGAACCATTCCCCTACTTTTCCCTAGTATGCCAGTTAAGCTAGTACATGTGCTCTAGTCTCTTTTCTGCTTCTTTGATTCTGATCTGAAATGTCCTTGCTCCATGCCTCTTTTTTACAAACCTACCCATGCTACCTTTCAAGGTTCTGCTTCCATCATCTCCTTGTGACATCTTCTTTGTCTGCTTCTTTTAGACCAAGCAAATCCCTTTTCTCAATGCTTACTGTAGAAATAATCAGTTCCTCTACAAGTATTGCTTAATTCTTTTCTAAATATTTTAAATTAATTTACCTTGAGAATTTTCTTAAGATTAGAGACTTTTTGGGCGGGGTTTATTCCACAGTTGTAGTAAGCAAATAAATCAAATAGATAATTTTAGGGAGGTATTGTATGATTCTTCTGTTTATGCAATCTCTAATGCAAGTAATTTTTAAAATATGAGTAATACCAAAGTGCAATACATGCTTATTTTAGAGAATGTATTATTTTGCATTAAAAAGTTTAAATGGGAAAGTCAACTAAATTTCACCATCCTAAGGTAGACACAGGTAACAGTTAGATGTTAAAGTATTTCTTTTTTATTTTTTACACAATGTTTGTATTAATGTTCTTTTTTTTATATAAATTGATTTATTTTTATTTTTGGCTGCATTGGGTCTTCTTTGCTGTGCGCGGGCTTTCTCTAGTTGAGGCGAGTGGGGGCTACTCTTCGTTGCAGTGTGCAGGCTTCTCAGTGAGGTGGCTTCTCTTGTGGAGCGTGGGCTTCAGTAGTTGTGACACATGGGCTCAGTAGTTGTGGCTCGCGGGCTCTAGAGCGCAAACTCAGTAGTTGTGGCACACCGACTTAGTTGCTCTGTGGCATTTGGGATCTTCCCGGACCAGGGTTCGTACCTGTGTCCCCTGCATTGGTAGGCAGATTCTTAACCACTGCGCCACCAGGCAAACCCACGTACAACATTCTTGATGGCTGATTTTTCTTAATTTTTCAAAGACTGTGTTTCCCCCAAATTAAGAAAACACACACATGTTGAACCCACTTGCTCTCCTCAGAAAAGTTAAACAAACGCACAAACAACAAACAAAAGTTCTCCAAGAATGATGAGAGCTGTGACATCACAGTTATTTCCCAGCGTTCTCAAGTTCCAGTGGGTACATTTCCAGCAGTAAAGACCTTCAGAGTAAACAGTTTCTTTTTCTTTTCTGCTTGTTCTAGCTGGGAACCTTCCCTAGACATGAGCACATGTCTCCTTTTGAAATTGGAAAAGCCTGCATAATACCTAAAGGACATTCCAAGACCACAGTTGGAGAGCTACTGCTCAAAAAAAATCATTTTTACATGATTTAGTAAGAAAAGTGCCACAAAGCAAGTTGGGAAGAAAATATCTTAAGGGACTGAAATTTTTCTATTATTGTAGATCCCTGGATCTTGAATTTTCTTTTATTAAATATTTTAAGACTCATACATGCTTTTGTAGAAAAAAGAGGAGGAAAATGATATATATTTCTCTGTACCCTGTAGAATGATGATCAGGTTGGATAGCAACATATTCCAGGACATGGTAGTGTTTTTTGGCAGAAGAAGAAGCACTTAGAAAAATCAAAGACAATGCATTTATCCAGATATGAAAGTCTGCAGTCCCCCAGCCCTTATTTAAAGTGATAATTGCAGAGAAAATATAAATTGTTATTATGAAGTCTATGTAAAAATCATTCCCAGGCAAAATGATGTTGAAACATTTGCCTGATGAATGCAAATATTTTCTTTAGGGAAACTATTAACAAATGATATAACATCAAGCAGAACAAAATTTTAAAATTATAAATTAGATATAGCTAAATAATTAATCTTTCTCTTTCTCATGAAAAAGGGGGAACAGGGAGAGTAATCATCATTTTTGAGGATTAAAAATCACTCTTCCCCAATAAAAGTTTCTGCAGTTTCCCACATTGCCTAGTTTTAAAGGAGAAAAGAAGGAGAACCACCCAGAGAGCTCTTTGCCTATAACCAGATGTGCTGTTCAGCTGCTCTAATCCTCAAGTTCGAGGGAAGAACACAGGATGAATCCTTAACACATTTAAGAAATAAAACGTAATTTGGTTCATTAATCACGAAACTGAAATCTGCAGTTTCGCTACATATATTTCAAAGGCTGAATCCCTTTTGACAAGAGAAGAAGAAAATAATATCACTGCACGTTTGACTGTTAATGCGTCTGTTCTAGCTTCCCTCAGGGAAGAAGAGATTTTTCCGTGCGTGATCATTTTTTACTCAGACTATATGAAGTGTTATTTAAATTTATATCTTTTTTTCCTTTACCCTAACATTCTCCTTTCTCAGGGTGATGAGAATATCTGTTGTCTGCACTGTTTTGGATTTTTCTTTTGTGTGTGTGTGTGTTTGAAGATTCAGGGCTACCTTGCACAGCCAGGAAATTCCAGCTGTGCTTGGGTAAAGCCTTAAAAGTACAATTGTTTAAACTGAATTAATATACTCAGGCTGCTGGTTTGCTTAATTCTTTTCCCTTATTACTTGTATAAATTGATGCCTTACTTGTCTTAAAGGATTAATAACATTAATAATAGGAATGATAAAGTGAGATAAAATACGAAACTGCTTCACAAACTCTAAGAACATGTACCAGTGCTATTATGTTTTATAAAGGCAGTTCTAAGAAGTAAGTAGGGGTGGCATAATTATTTTTGTTTTACAGATAAGAAAACTGTGGCTTGGAGAATTTTAGTGAGCTACTGTTGAGTGACTTGAATCTTGATCAGGAATCTCTCCTGATCCCATTTTAATTTTTTTCATTGTATCCCACCACCTTTGATGTCGACCAGATTCTTTTAGATACATTACTATATAGAGAAACAACACTGAGTTGGAAGAGGGACCCCAGCATGCCACTTCATGACACACTGCCGTGCTGCACAAATCTCTTTTAATTCCTCTGGTTCTTATTCTTTGTTATAAACTGGGCATATAACTTCATTATAAACTGCCCATCTTCCTCATGGGAATGTAGCAGGCCAAAAAGACATTGCATTTGTGAAAATATTTCAGAAATAAAGGGCTAAATTTATGTGCATTAGTATACCATAAGGAATCAAATGAAGGCTTTTCTAAATTAAGTTATCAAATAAAGATAAAAAACAAGAATGTATTTCAATACATTTATATCCAATTCTCAAAAGCAAGAATACTTAATTTAGATTTAGGGGCACTAGGAGGTTCAAAGCATTTTACTTTGTTTTTAGACAAATCCATGTTAAATGATGGGTCTGCAATTTACTTACTGGTTGACTTTAGACACGTCTCTGGGTCTTGATTTTCTCATCTAAAAACCTGACACATTAATATCTATCACGCAGGTTTATTGTTTGGAATGATGAGATGATGTAAACAAAGACCCTGAATGCTTGCCCTTTCCCTGTTCTCTAATTCTACAACCTCTCTGACAAGTTCAGTCTCAGTTATGTATTCAATACGGTTTCCCAATCCATGCTGGAGGTCATTTAATGTCACTGAAATTAGGAATATTCCCATCCTCCAAAGTCACAGTCTTACAGCATGTCACTTACCGAGTGACTAGGGAGACATCCGTTTTTGATCAACAGTTCAGAGCTGATGCCTTAGGATTTTTAGTGACACTCCTAAGACCACACCATAAGTTCCTGGCAGAGCCAGGAGTCTGGCTCAGATGTTCCTGACTACGGTCACCTCTTTCAGGCCACCCTCCCCTTCTTTAGCATGAAACAGTATTGCACATCTTTTTAAACTTTGAGATGGGACCAACATTTCATATTTCCACGTGCTTCATCCATCACTGAAGACTTTATCGTGACTGAAGCAGACAAACACCCATCCCCAATTTAGACACTGAATTGAATGGAGAATATATGACATATGCTTAGGCTACCAGCTGTCAAGACTTCTTATCCCAGACCTGACACAGCCAGTAAGTTTCCAGGAGACCAATCACGTTAAATTTTCTCTGTAGTATAATATCTCTAACATAGCACTGTCATACCACTCCTCTGAGATTTCTGTGGGGTTTACTTAATTTTTTTGTACATGAATAATACTAAGTTAAATGTGATTATATATAAAGTTGCCATTCTTTTGCCAACTTAGATTTCCTAACCAGTTGAGTAAGATAAACATTCTGTTCTCAGTTTGATATGTGACCTGCTTTCATATGTATGGCTTTGAAATCTGATGAACCTGGAAGACATACAGACTGCATTTCTATATCATGAAGCATCCAGGACTCTTTATTTATTTTTTGCCAAGCAATTAACGATGAAATCTCCCTGGCATTTTTCTGTAATAGAACAGCATGGCTAATGCTTGCGGTGCATGTGGAGAGAATGGGTCACTGTGGGTGAGGCACTTTGAAGACGGTTTATTGCAAGACGTGTGCTAGCTGTCTAGAGAAGCAGGGTACCGTGTACCTTCTGCACATGATAGATGAGAGGCAGATCATCTCTTAAACACGCTCAGTGGGTATTAGTCAGAGATTAGGAGCACAGCTTTGTTGGGAATATCAGTTCCGACATATGGAAAAGTGTTTGTGTGTTTGTTAAAAATGCTTTGTGGGCTTTACAGTGTTATGTAGTCTCTAATTGGAGGTGTAGATAACTGGGTTACTGCTTTCCTTTAGGGAGCATGGAGTCCTTCCTCATCCAGAAAAAATATCCTTTGGTCCTTATATTCTTCCATTCTTTCTCCTCTATACATCTCTCCCATGTGCAGTTCATTTCTAATGATTTAGAGAAAAAGGATAAAGAGAAATAACAGGTAATCGGATTCTTTCTCTAATGCACTTGCAATCTAATCCTGGGTATCTTAAAGTGTGATCCCTAACTCACCCGCGTGCATCAGAAAGAAGAACCTTAAAATGCAGATTCCAAGGCCCCACCCACACCCAGTGAATCAGAATCTACCAATCATGTGCATTCTAAATATCCTGGATGATTTTTATATACCGCAAAGTTTGAAAACACTGACGTACACCACTTTCTCTCATAGTAATTGCTTTTGAATGATGTTTCTTTGTGACATCCACTGTGTTTTATGTGTTCCATTGTTATTTAACTCTCCCTAAGTGTCAGTCTTATCTTTTCAACCAGGTGTATAAAGTTTTGAAGACAAGGGCAGAGAGGCAGGTATTTTCTAACTTCAGAGTGCTTATCACGGTGCTTTTCATGTTGTAGATGGCTTAATAAAAAGCATTTATTAAATAAATGAATGCATGAACAAAGTGGGAGATAAAAAGAGCACACATAAAGCACTCACTAGGTGCCTGGCACTGTGTTAAATGCTTCACATAAAACAAAGAAAAACAGTTTGAGGCAATTATTGGGGGTTGTAAAAATCCTATGATAAATTTTCAGTGATTGTTATCTCAGCTCTTCTTCTAGAAGAAAAATGTTAAAGAAGGGGCAATCTATCACACAGATACTAATATTTGCAATTTCACTTTAGTTTTAAGTAAGTTTTCGGATGAAAGCATGCCACATTTAGAAAGTTATAGTTCAGTATTTTGTATCTTTTTTTTTTTACAAAGTCCTTCCTTTCTGATGGTTGATAAAGTACAGTTTTTCTAATATTTATGCAATGTTGTGTACTTATCTTCTACATAGTCTGAGAAAGCCAAGTTTTAATTTACCCTTTTTTCAGACACTGACTGTGGGAAGGTTGTATTTTGAAATTTCAACATAACTTTTCCAGGTTTGCCATGTTTAGAGACAAATTTATTCCATTAGTGGGCACATACATTAGCTTGGCACATACTAAAGTTACATCTCAAATATCTCCTTTTAAGGTGTGTTCCAGGGCTTTTGCCCTAAATGGATTTTTCTGCTAAATATCAGGCTTAGCTTTTTTCTACTGAAGTATATCTAATTCATAGCTTGCCGTTCAAAGAGTGTGGAGGAGATGTGGATAGCCTCTTAAATGACAGACCATTCAGTTAAAAAGGAACTGCATTTAGAAAGTCAGGGTTAGTGTGATTTTAGAAAGCTCAGAGGAAGAGAACAAGAAAGGAGGACCTTTGCAGAGATGAGAAGGGGCAAAAAACAAGGGGAAAGGCTTTCCTGGAGCCATATCTGCAGCAGAGGCCATTGCTGGGTTACAGGCCTCTAAGCTCATCTGGGATCCTTTGGTGACCTAAACTTTGCTCTAATGGTTTACGACATCACTGGCACCCCCTTAGTGGAACTACAACTTCATAATTTACAGTTAGCTGTTGCTTATTTTATATTGAATCATTTGTGGAGCATACTGGCAGTATACTCAGGGGAACTATGTGGTTGTGCTCCTGCAAATCTTGTTGCATAATTAAGTACGTAAGAAGTAATTCACCCAGTGTCATAACATCCCATATTTCAGGTCTTGCAGATGCTGGCCTTGGTTGTGATTGTCCTGAAAGTTAGCCCTGCTGACTCACCTTCTCAATGAGTTTTTCTTTGGGCTGAACAGTTACCAAAGACAGCTGGGCTTCCTGGTTTAAATACAGTTTTCTAAGTAGCAAGCATAATGCTTCCATAGAAAGATAATCCTCTATGTGATATTAACTTCTATGATGTAACTGTAAAATGTGTTTCTATTCCTATTAACCCAAAAGAATGTTAAATGTATCAATGATATAACAAAGAAGGTTCTTGAGTTAGCAAAGGGAATTTGGATTAGTCTCTATATTTCTCTGTGTTTGGCCCTGCGGCTCAGAGATGCTACCACTTATCTAATGTCTTTGGATCTTTCAATGGAGGAAGGGAGCTAAGGGAAAGAAATTAGGATTTATTGAGCACTCATCATGACCAGGTACTGTGCTGGGTGATTTATACTACTTAATACTGTTTCAATTTTCACAATAATGTTGAGTGGTAGATATTGTCATGCCCACTTTACAAATAGGGTTTTGAGACTCCGAAGGGGCAGAGCAACTTGCCTAAAGCCTCAAAGTTAATCCTGACAAAACCAGAACCTGTCTTGACCCCTCTGGTAACCCATATTCTGTTATCCTATCACTTATCCTCCAGTGGCTAGAAAAGTGGAAGAAGATGATTGAGTTGAATGGCTTTTCTGTGACGTTTAGTCCGTGGAACACAGGACTCCTGTAACTGGGGTACTGGACTGTTCACTGGGCTTACAAGTTAAAAAATGCAAATAGTCCTTTAGAAAATTATAGTTTTGCAAAGAAAACCCCTCGTGTCACTGGATACTTCAATGACAGTTAAGCAGCAAAGTTGAGGTTAATTACAGGGCTCAGTGAACTTGACTGGAAGGGTGAAGATAGTACCAGAGAAGAGATTAGGAGAGCCAGAGAGCTTTCCTCAAGATAAGGACTTGATTTTGATCATGGCTCTGACCTTGAACATGCCACCCAGCCCCTCTGAGCTATAATCCTCTCAAATAGAAAGCATATCGGCATAGTTTTTACAAGTCCATTGAAGATTAAATCAGGTATATATGGATCTTCTTTACCTTATCTCACGAGTGGTACACATCTTTTAAATTGTGTCAGGTCTAATACTGGATTAAATACTGGATTAAAATATTGAAACAAAATGACAGGTCCAAAATTTCTGGTTATATTCTTTCCTGCTATGGAAATGATTTTTTTTTTATAGCAAAGAATAGGGTTTTATTTGAAAGAGTCAGTCTGATTTGGTTGTTTGGAATTAGAAATTCATTTTTTCAGATGCAATGTTATAAGTGGTGATTAGGGTCCCAGGAAGCCTCCAACAGACTAGTAAAAGTATGATATAGATGAACAGTAGTGATGATGGAGGCATCCAGAGGGTTGTGTCCTGGAAGGAAGTGTCTCAGGGGCTCAATAGTGAGGAGGAAAGGGCTGTCTTTCCCTCTTTACTGGTATAGACCAGTGCTGGGAAAAGTTTAGAACTGGATGAATTTTATCTCTAGCAGCCTTCTTTAGCACTTACCCTCTGACCACCAATGTATGAATTCAGCCCTTCTCTCCTGGTGCTCTCATGTCATTTATGGTGTGGTCTCTTTGCCCGGTTTCTTTAAGAATGCGACTGAGGTTTTGGTGCCTCAATCATCCTTCCTGCTCACCCCTCTTCTTTCTTAGTTCCCAGTGATAAACACACAGAACAGTAGTTTAATGGGAAATGATATACTGAATTTTCATCATCTGGACCAACACTCAATAAACCCCGGGCAGCCCAAGGCCCCATCTTCTGAGATTTGCTGATGAAACAAAGTTGGAGGCCTAAGTTTAAGTCTGTCATGATTGTGGAACAGACTCCCATTCCATTGTCTTTTCTGTTCCTCTCACTCATTTTCTCATGTTTGACAACTATGTTTTGAGTACCTGCTGTGTACCAGTCACTATTCTAGGTTTTGGGGATGAAGCAGTGAAAAAGACAAATTGTTTCTTCTCATAAACCTTACATTCTCCTGGGAAAGAAAGGTGATAAACCTGTACATAAACGAACAACTAGATAAATGATTCAATTACACATGATGCTAAGTCCTATAAAGGAAATGAACAGGATTATACGAGCAAGGATATAATGAAAGGAAGGAGCTAACCATGAGGAGATGAGAGTAAAGAGCCTCTCAGGCAGTGGGAATAAACAGCAAGTGCAAAGACCCTATGACAGGTACAAACTTTTTTTTTTTTTTGCGGTACGCGGGCCTCTCACCGTTGTGGCGTCTCCCATTGCGGAGCACAGGCTCCGGACGCGCAGGCTCCGGACGCGCAGGCTCCGGACGCGCAGGCTCAGCGGCCATGGCTCACGGGCCCAGCCGCTCCGCGGCATGTGGGATCTTCGCGGACCGAGGCACGAACCCGCGTCCCCTGCATCGGCAGGCGGACTCTCAACCACTGCGCCACCAGGGAAGCCCAACAGGTACAAACTTGATGGGTCCAAGGAACAGAAAGAAGGTCAGTGTGACTGGAAGATAGCAAATGATAGGAGTTTGGCAGATGAGATCATGGACATAGGTAGGGGCCAGGTGATAGTGACCTTGTCGGTCACAGTGAGGAGCTGGGCTTATATTCTACGTGTGATGGCGTGGGAAGCCAGTGGAGAGATTTAAGCTGGGGAGTTTTGTAATCTGATTGATGAATTTAAGAGAACAATATGACTGCTATATGGAAAACAGATATTAGAGGGGAAAGGAGAAGCAATTAGGAGGTTATTGCAACAGGCCAGGTCGGGGGCGATGGCGTTTTGAACCAGCTGTACGGATGAAAAGCTGAGCCTCGGTGGCATTCACCCAGACTGCGCTTACTATAGGGGCGTAGGAGGCTGATGGGAGCCAGCTGGCTTAGTAGATAAAAGAGGCCTTGCCTGGAGGACTGACCCCAGGTGCTTACTTTTCTTAGCCTCATCTTTTCTGTATTTCCTTACCCAGGTTTTCTCTCCAACTTGCAAGCCTTTTCTCAGGGAGCTCCCTGGAATCAGTTGACAAAGAAGAGGGAGTGGTTGGGTGCAGTGCAGTGTGAAATGTGGGCAATTTTTTTCTCGAGTTTGTGATTTGAAAAGTTTGAGCCTGTAATTCAGGTACAGCCTGTAATTTTCCCAGAAAGGAAGGATTCTGTTTTAAGTTTAAGTTCAAAAGCAGCCTCTTTGTAATTTAACAAAACATCAGAAGGTAGTGTTACTAACAACCACAATTCAGATACGTGATAACTGAAATGCCTTGAGACGTTCTTTGTATTTCCTCGGTTGGAGTTCCTCCCCTTTAGTGTGTGTGCATTAATGCAGTCAAAGGTCAAAAGCCAGTGAGGTCTTTTCTCCAAACAATGAAATAGTACGCAGAGTTCAGATGAGCTCAAATCAGAACATTTTACCTACCACTGGTCATCCAGCTAACAAGTATTTATTGTGTTCTGCACCATGTCAAGCACTTTGGAGGATACTAAAGATGCATATGACATAAGCTTTTGCCAAAAAAAGCCAATCATCTAATTGGTGAGATGAATCTACTACTGGCCCTCACATAGCTCACCTTCAGTGTAATTTTAACACGTCCAATCCTGAGATCACCAGTCCTCCATACCTTTCCTCCTCTTTTCCCCATCACTCAAGGGTATCTCAGGCTACCAGGCAGTGCCAGCTCAAACTTTCAACAGCAACTGCAACTCCTTCCTGTCTTCTGTTCTACATGCCTGTCTCTCGGGGCAGACATCTTGTCTCACAGGGGCTTGATCAGATCTTTCCTTACAGTTCTTTACAGATGGAATTTTCTATGACCTGGAAGTGATTCTAAACTGGAGGAAGAATTTCAAACATGTAAGAAACCACTAGTTGGAAAGAAGAAACTTTGAATAGATACATCTTGCTTTTATTTATTTTTTATTTTTAAAAATTTTTATTGGAGTATAGTTGATTTACAATGTTGTGTTAGTTTCAGATGTACAGCAAAGTGAATCAGTTATACATATATCTACTCTTTTTTAGATTCTTTTCCCATATAGGCCATTACAGAGTGTTGAGCAGAGTTCCCTGTGCTATACAGTAGGTCCTTATTAGTTATCTATTTTATATATAGTAGGGTGTATGTGTCAATCCTAATCTTCCAATTTATCCTCCCCCCCCCTTACCCCCTGGTAACTACAAATACTACAAATATGTTTTCGATATCTCCTCTTGCTTTTAAAGAATATTTTGAATCTCCAGTACTTTAAGCATTGTGCAGCTTATAGTACCACGAGAGTTAAGAAATGCCTCATTATCTCATCTTCCTCAGCATTCTAAACCTTCTAACACTTCTCATGATTTTCAAGTAATTTGGCAAATGATGTTATAGTCAGCATAAATGTACAAGTATGCAATCAATTAAACAGGCCACACAGAAAAGTTCAGTAGTTGGAAAGAAAAACTGGACTTCATATAAACTGAACCTTGGAACAAGATGACAGTCCCCTAACTTTGAGACTAGAATTCAGAGACAGTTTATTAATTTCTTAACACAGGGAATTTAGACAATATTTTTCCTGAGGCTGAAATATTGGCTTTGCAACAGGGCTTATTTGAGGTTTTATTAGGCTTCTCATTTCTTCTGAGCTTCCACTAATGTCTTTATTAATGATCTGAAAAAAGGAGCAGAGGAAATTGGGTCAGGATAAATCATTTTACACCAGTGGTGGCTGGAACTAGCCCTGCACATCTCCTGATGCAGGAGGACACAGAGGTGGGGAAGCCCTGCAGCCTGACAAAGCTGGTTGTAGTCAGCTCAGACCTGGGAAGGCTGGTCAAAGGGTAATTCAAGTCCTGACTAGTAGCTGACTAGGGAACAACTCAGCAGTTCTCAGAAGGCTGATTCCAAGCCAGAGGATTTATGGAGGCAATCTGCAAGACACAGTTAAGAGGGAAGATGATATGGGAATTACAGTGCTTTCATCCAGACTAGGAAGTTTAAAAAATATTTGTTTGGGCAGGTGAATATGGAATTTGAAATCAGAACATCTAGATTTCAGTCCTGCCTATGTGTGCCACTCTTGGCCTCTATTACCCATCTGTAAAATGGAATGATAATGCATGCTTGATTTGGAGTCTTGAAGAGGGCACAACATGGAAGAAAAGATGTATATGAGAAGAAACTAACACAACATTGTAAACGAACTATACCCTAATAAAAATTAAAAGAAAAAAGATGTATGTGGTTTGAGGTCTGATCAGCACTACTATAAAACTCTAGTATAACAGAAGGGTAGCAAACTGCTAGGGAATCAGACGGTGGATTTTTCAAACTAGCAGGGATACATGAGGAAAGGCTTCCTGGAAAAAGCAGCATTTGAACGGGACTTGGGTGTAGTAGTATTTTTTTACAAGTTGGAACATTGTGAGTTAAGAACAATATAAGCACTAAGCAAGCAAATTTCAAATGGACATGGACCTGTTCAATCCCACAGGACGCTTGCAAGCAGAAGGGTGAGGCCTGTGAATTTCCTTGGCAGTAGCTGACATTGCTTCACTCTGTTATAGTTAAAAATATAGACCCTCCGCCTCCAGGTTGTCAATCTAGGCACCTTTCACCAGCATTAAACTCACTTAAAAATGATTTGAAACAACATTACATTTAAAAAAAAAAAAAAAGAGCCTGGTAGATTTTTAGTCAAGGGTACAAAAAACAAGTTGCTGTTTGTGTTCCAGATACTTTTTAAAAAATATGGTCTGGTGAGTGGAGAATGGCAGCTTGGAAAACATGCTGGCTTTTAGAGGACCAGAAAACCTAAGAGGGCAAAAGCGGGCAGCTCTGCATTTTATAACCCAGATTTTCTTTAAAAGGAGCTATTGGAGACCCTGGAAAGGGGGGAAGGAGAGAAGTGGGGAAGAGAACTCATTCAAATAATCCCATGGTTTTCAGCAAGGTCAAAAGTCTGAGAGTTCTGTGGTGCCTTGGGGAGTGGGACTAAGGAAAATGTGACTTGGCAAGGTCAGCAATTTCTGACACTCATTCAAATTCTAGCCTTAGGAGGGTAGCTATTTGATGAGAACAGGGGAAGAGGTGGTATGAATACATGACATTGAACATCGGTAGGAGACAGGCGGCTGCAGCAGCTTGTGTGCTCAATTCCAGGAGAGACATTTCCAGAGCAAACAGCCTCACCTCTTAGTCGCCTGCATATGGATTTCCCACTTGGTGGATTCTTTTAATGTCGATGGTTGCTGTCTCTAACTCGCACACTCCAGAGGTACTTCATTTCATTATCCCAGAGACTGCACGTTGAGAACCCAAAATCATCTGGAAACGAAACCTAGGCAAAACTTGTTAGAAATGTATACCTCCTAGGTAAACGAAAACAAAGAAACTATATAATATTTTTCAAGCGTAAATACAGAAGGCTTCTGGACTACCTTTTGTTTTGGGGAGTGGAACTAACATTCATTGAGTACCTTGTAAATGGTCATGGCTTGCTTCTCTCCGTTAGTTAGAACAATCAATAATTGATTGGACACTTCCTCATCCCCACCCCAAATACAAGTCATTTAAGCGGTTTTTAATTAATACTAGGCTCTTTCCAGAGTAACACAAAGTTAAACAAAAAGCATAGTTTCTATGATATTAAGAGATTCTTTTAGAAAGGTCACCTTGACCACTTAGGATTCTTTTTTTTACAGGTCAGAATATTGTGAGTAAAGAACAATATAAACACTAAACAGGCAAATTTCAAGCTCCATACGTGAAAGCTGGTTTTTATTTATTTATTTTTAAATAAATTTATTTATTTTATCTTATTTATTGTTTCTGGCCGTGTTGGGTCTTCGTTGCTGCGCGTGGGCTTTCTCTTGTTGCAGCGAGGGGGGAGCGACTCTTCGTTGCGGTGCGCGGGCTTCTCATTGTGGTGGCTTCTCTAGTTGCAGAGCGCGGGCTCTAGGTGCACGGGCTTCAGTAATTGCGGCACGTGGGCTCAGTAGTTGTGGCTCACGGGCTTAGCTGCTCCGCGGCATGTGGGATCTTCCCGGACCAGGGCTCGAACCCATGTCCCCTGCATTGGCAGGCAGATTCTTAACCACTGCGCAACCAGGGAAGCCCTGGTTTTTAAATAGTGAGAA
Source organism: Monodon monoceros (assembly GCF_005190385.1). NCBI lineage: Eukaryota > Metazoa > Chordata > Mammalia > Artiodactyla > Monodontidae > Monodon > Monodon monoceros. Next base: position 56,808,345 of record NW_021703774.1, on the reverse strand, counting down.
AGTGTTGGCGTCATACATTTACAGTCTGTTGCTATATTTGGTCTGTAGGAACTACTCATGGATATTAAGCAAGGAGGACTTTTGGTCTACAAACCTTCCTCTCTCACCTCTTAAAGGAAATTTATTTGGACGTTCAGGGATGCTCCACAACTTCTGTGAATTCTTTCCTCTGTATCCTGTGCTAAGCCAACAGGAGAAGAGCTTTGCTCTGAGAGAGAGGCAGGGCCCACCGGCTAAGAATGTGGACTTAGTATAGCAGCCCATTCCCTCACTTCATGTTCTGTGGTTACTCTCTGAGCCCCACCTTCCTCTTCTCCAAAACGAGGAGTACAAAACCTCCCATATAGGGCTATTGTGAGCATCCAGTGAGATAACGTATTGAGCGTGGTTAGTGCTGTGCCTGGCATGTAGCAAATACTTGCAGAATGGAAGTTATTTTATAATAAGCACTTGATCCTTATTTTACAATTGAGCAGACACTGTGGAGTCCTTTATCACTCAGCCATAAAAACTGTGTGAATATTTCCTTGAAATATTTGTAAACATCTGGAAACAATTTAGTCCGAGGACACTTTAGGTAACTAAAGGGACTCATTCTTAAAATGAATATATAGTCTCAGGAGACTCTGGGGTCAGAGAGCAAGTGACCAAATACTTCTACTCAGTCCAGAAAGCTTTGTGGTGAGAGAGAGGGAAAAAGAAGGAGGGAGAAAGAGAACGGTGGGAGAGAAATAGATTTTGCTTAAAGCTAAGGATCAAGCATATTTTGTTTGAGAAGCAACATGTTGCTTACTCTATGATTTAAAAGCCAAAGCATCTAGGCTATATATCTATTTATTTGCTGAGTGACCTCTAAATCCAGTGGAGTACCTCTCTAAAAATTATTATTGTTATTATTATTATTAAATCTATTAACCTAGAGATCTTGGGAGATAAAACCTAGAACTGCCTGCTGAATTTGGACCTCGAAGCGGTGTAAAATCACTCAAGGGAAACATTAGCACTCAGAGTACAACGTGGATCAGAAAAATGTAATGTTACACAGTGTAAAGAGATATCTGTGGAATTGGGCTATACTTGCAAAAATGGAGGTATTTGGGTTTTTTTCTACTTTTCTTAGACATTGCCTTTTTTTTTAACCAATCCATTTGAAAAAGCAATTGGATTTTAAAATTTTGCTCTTAAAGATAACACAATGCCAGGTGTGTTTTGAGGGTTCCCAACTTTTAGCCCTTCAAAATTAATTTCAGATTCATGCTCAGGATAATCTAGACTTTAGAAATTTATTTAGTTGTAAAATTTTATTCAAAAAATTCCGGGCATTCTTATTTAGCCACATAAGGACATTTATATAAACTTCCTACTCTTTTCTGACTATATCGTTTCATAAAGAAAAGGATACTATAACACCAAAATAATAAAATGACTATAATCTCAGAATAAAACATATGGGTGCACTTAACTTATGAAGAAACTCGCTGCTTTGTACTTATTTCCTCCCCATTTTATATTGGAACCTTGAAAGCTTTGTTCTGAGGACTGTTGACTAGGAATCTCTGATCTAGGTATTTTTTGCCTCCTATATCTTCACTATATAATTGCTGATTTTGTTATTGAAACTCATTTGATGATTTTGTGATGACCCTAGTTCAAGTAAAATTCATATTATTCTTTAGCTATGCATTTTCAGTTTAGTTCTGTGACAATAAAATTATCATCAATATGCCTTAACAACCAATTACATATTTAAAACCAGATGAAAGATAATCTGAATAAAAAGTAGACATTTGAGACTTTTTTTCAGGAATTATTGATTTGAAGCTGTACTCAATCCATCAGGATCTATTTTTTCCTTATCCACTGGTACCCAAGTTCAGATTCCCCAGCTTCTTAAGGACAGTGACAGGAAAACTTGACTAATTTTCAGTTATTTCAAAACACCTAATGAAAATATATGTTTACTCTCTACAGACAAAGAAAAAACTTTACGATTTCTTGATTGGATTGATATTAAGTTACTGTCACTCTGTGGAACATTGTATAGCTCTTAGAATACAGTAGGGACTTATTAAAGAGCTGATTGAACGCATAATGAATGATGATGTTCCTGGCTATCACAGGCTAAACGACACCTTAGACTGACAATTTTGAGTTTACTTAATGAAAATAACAAATGATAGTTTATTTTCCGGTAAGGTTTTTAAAACATGGAATCTATGGTGGGGGGAAGGTAGTCCATGGAACTGAGAAGATTGACAGCATTCTTTTCTTGTGTGAAGATGTGAGTGGAAACAGGCTGTGCTTTGAGGGAGTTTTGTGCACTTAATCTTTATGTTTGTGACCAGAAGTCTATGCCAAGAAGCATGTGATTTTTTTAAACTTTCAGTATATGATTCTAAGGTCCTGATATTTATCAGCTCAAAAAAAAATCCTTTTCATTTCTTAGATATTTTTCTTGCTTTCGGACACCAGGTGGCGATATGAGGTGAGATGTGGGGAGCTTGGGGCCCTGAGGCTGGATTATGTCACAAGACAGATAAATTTAAAAAGGGAAGGCATTTTAACGATTTGGCTGTATTTTGGCTGAGAAAGGCTAGGTTGGCATTCATCATCTGTATGAAACACTTTTCTCACCAGATTTCAGGCAATATTTCACTTGGAAAATTCAGGAGCTACCAGAAGGTCTGTAGCTTCTGCTAGCCTTTTTTTTTTTTTTTTTGCGGTACGCGGGCCTCTCACTGTTGTGGCTTCTCCCATTGCGGAGCACAGGCTCCGGACGCGCAGGCCTAGCGGCCATGGCTCACGGGCCCAGCCGCTCTGCGGTATGTGGGATCTTCCCAGACCGGGGCACGAACCCGTGTCCCCGCATCAGCAGGCAGACTCTCAACCACTGCACCACCAGGGAAATCCTCTGCTAGCCATTTTTGAGTAGTATTTCATAATATACAAGACCTGCCCTCCTCCCATCTCTCACATTCATTCAACATTTACAGAGTACCTACAGTGTTGCACGCACTGTTATAAGCACTAGAAATATTGTGTTGTACAATAAGGTCTGGGCCCTGCCTCCTAGGACCGCATAGTTTAGAAGAGGCAGACATATGAATCCTAAATCAGCAACATGTCATGGATTCTAGGATGGAGTCAGGATCAAGGCAGGATAAAGAAGAGTCACAAAGGATGAAGTTGTCAACCAAATAAATGGCTAAGGAAGAACTACATGGAAGATACGAACTTTGGGCTGAATAATGAAAGATGAACAGATGTTAATCACTTAGAACGGATTGGGGGAAGGGAATTCCCTTTATACATAACAGTCCATTTTGCCACCACAGACAGTTCAAGTATGTGTGGTATGTACAAGAAAAGTTGGTTGGGTCTTAGCAGTTAGTCATAGTCATACCCAAAAGCAAACTTGGTAGTTAACATTAGTAACCTAGTTTTTGGACTTGAAAATGTGAGAGAATACACTGTTGGCAAAACCCGCCACCTCCTCCTATATATGAGAATTTTTGTGATAAGAGTAATATAAATTGGGTTTAAACATTCAAATGTTTTTATGGGGTCAGGATGGTTTAAATATGGGCCACCTGGATTTTGTCTCAGAAAGGTCTGGACGTGTGATTCTTGGAAGAGTTTGAATTAAAAAAATTTAGAAACTATTCAGAGAGTCGGAAATTTCAGAAGATGTAAGAGCCTGGAGAGAGAATAGTAAGTTGGCTTGATGCAAGCACTGCCATTGGGGTCAGAACCAGGGACTGCAGGGATTGATCAGAGATAGTCCATTAGAAAAGGTTTGATTGCAGGGAGAAGGTACTAATGGTTTTGTCTGGGCAGACAGAAAGAATTTAGAGAGGATAATGTGATGAAAAAGATGCCTGCTTGACAAAATTTGGGGATGGATAATAGCACTAGTTTGGGTTTCAGATGGCTGTGGAGAGAGTCAGATAATCCGTTCAAGTGAGAGACATGTTTTGTTCGCCACTATTTTTCCAATGCCCATCACAGACCTGGGAAATTGTTCCTCAAAAAGCATTTGTTGAATAAATGAAATAAAGCAGATGGGTTGGGTGACAGCAAGCAGACTCAGATTGGGTTAAAAAATGTTTATTAGCCAATTTAGGCATGAAATATAAAGTAATGTCTTAGACATTGCCAATGGATTTAATCAGGTCAAATTTAACCCAAGTAATGAGAACCAACTTGTTTTTATAGAGTTGCCATTCAAATGAATTCTGACTTCGAGAAGAAATTACATTCATTTCTTCCTTCTTTCTTCTTCCCTTCCTCCCTCTTTCCTTCCCTCCTTCCCTCCCTCCCTCCCTTCTTTCCTTCTTTCCTTTTTTTTTTCTTTCTCATGTTTTTGCTATTATTTCAGGTACGTTGAATTATTTTGTTTTCCCCAGTTCCCATCTTTTCTTCCTCTCTCCTTCTTTTTCTCTCCCTTTTCTTCTTTTTCTCCCCCCTTTCTTCTGCATTCCCTCCCCCACCCTTCCTTTTCTCCTCCTTTCCTTCCTCCTTCCCCCTTCTCCTTCCTCTCCCTCTTTTTCCTCCCCTATTCTTGTGTGAGTGACAAACACAGAATTGAAAATAAATAAACTAAAGGAGCACAGCCCCAAGGGTTTAATGTAAAATGGAAATATTTTAACCCTTGTGCTCTGGTGGCTGACAGAGTTCTAGCTGCAGGCTTCAGCAGACCACTCGAACTTCTGTTGGGGTGGGGGGAGCAATGCCTTATTACAGCACTTAAACCTACCTTATTGCAACATTAATTGCAACAAGAAATAGTTAATGCGCCAACATATGTACATGGTACTGTGTTAAGCACTCTGAGAACACAAAGTGCTTTGTCCCTCAAGAAACTTGAGTTGATGGATGGGTCTAGAATCTAGGCTCTAGATTAGATAGACACAAAATAAATATAATATTAAATGGAAAGTGATGTTACAAGAGAGGAACAAATTATTTGATACAGGAGTTATTTTTATCTTGGAAGTCCAAAATTGGAGTAGGATTTATATTTCTGGGAAAGAATATGCATTTATATTAATGACTGTCCAAGATCAGGAAGTTCTTCCTAATAACTGACAATCTTTATGGGTTAAAAATCTAATTATTCTTCCATAGTTTCAATATTTCTGATTAAATTCTTAATTTGAAGGGTTTAATCAAGAGAAGAGCCTTAAAAATCCCAATAAATGGTGTTAGTAAGACTGTTGGAATAGTCTTCCTTGATTCATTGTTGAATTATATATTAGAATGTAGCTAACTTTCTAGAATGTAGTTAAAAGATAACCTTACATTATTATTATAACCCTACATTATAATGAGCATTATAACCTTATTATTATTATTAAGTTATGCATTACATGTATCTGATGAAAAATCAAACCTGTTTTTATTTCAGATCGCTAGTATTCTCTTTTATTTAAGAATTAGATTTGTCCTAGTTGTGGAATCACTTTTTTTCAAGATAAAAAATGAGAGTCTGTGACAAGTATTGAGGATTTAAATGGGTTCAGTAGAGAACTTTCATGGAAATAAGTTAAAGGAATCTTTAACTAATTAATTCCCCCCTACCACCCAACACACACTCACCCCTACCTCTCTTACATTTTTCTGCATTTGGGGCTTTTGGAATTTGTATATCATCAAAAAGCCTTACCTTCTGCAGAAAGCCCTTGACCTTGAGGTACCTTGGGAAACTTTAGGAGCTTGCTTAATCCTATATATATTCCAGGCAAATTTTGACAGCCTTATTGCTTTTCATCATTAAGTGATCCTGGAACTTTTCCTAAATAGTTGGGCATATTAACACCAGCATCTTGATTCATTTCCAACCCAACCTTCAATTTATTCCACTTAGGCTAGTCATAGCATTCTTCCCTGCTCCTTCTGTGACCTAAGCCATTTGGGAGAACAGTGTGTGCTGTTAATATGTGTAGAGTTCTCAGGAGACAGAAGCAATAGAAAAGCCAAATAGCATGGTTTTGTTATTATTACTAATCACGGGGCTCTACCTCAAAGGAACAAGGGTGAGAAAAGATGAAATAGCATTGATAAATGACTTGCACAATAAAATATGCTGTAGAAAAGTTCTAAATATTACTATAAAGAGTGGAGACAGCATGCAAATATGATTAAGGAGGTGGGGCCAGAGGGCAAAAGCTGGAATATGGGTGCACTTAGGGTCAACAAGACTGAATTCTGCTATGATGTAACTTCCCGCACATACCAATCTCAGAGTCATGTTTTCAGGAAACAGGATATTTGATATGACAGCAGTGCCTTACTTACGAAGGGGACCAGGAAAGAACAACAGCTAACTTTCTTGCTGGGCTGTGATCCCCCTCTTCCCCTACCTCTAACCCCCACTAAATTCAACAATTACCATTGTAAATAATTTAAAAATTGGTGTTGCTAGGTAGAACTTGCTCAGCCAGACTCTTAAAAGGAGAACTTTTAGGAATGAGACATTTGATAGTACAGTTGGTATGATGGAGGATGGGTAATGGGGTTGATGGGGCCATTTATTACCTGGAATTTCTTGGAAATTGAATTAAAAAGACGAGAAGATCAGACCTTGAATTGGACTAAATTTTGAGATGAGACAATCAGAAATCTGATCTAATTGGAGGAAAGTGAGATGTATCAGTAGTAGCAAAGAAACAAGTCTACATAGTATAAATTGCAGGTGAGTTTTTGTCTACAAAATAAAATGGTTGGGAGTAATAATTCCATTTTATTTCAAACATTTGATTCCTAATTTCCATGTTTTCTGCCTGTGAGAAACGGGAATAGTATTGTTCACCACGCATAGATACCATAGAGTTTTAGTTTTATATAGCACTTTGCAGGTTTTTTTGGAAGAAGGTTGCCGCCACAAAGGATGTTACTACCACATACTTTGGTTTCTAGGTGCAAATGTGTCCAAAATCCCAGGTGCAAATGTATCCAGATTTCAGCACCACAAGGTTTTAGTTTCTCACTTGTGTTTGTTGTAGTCCCTGCCAACAAATGAAACACAGTAAAAAGGTTGGGTCAATTTCTAAAATGAATTAAGGAGAAAACGGTAACTGACAGAATCTCTGAACTCACAGTTGAAAGAGAGTTTATAAGTGACTGAATCAAACCTATTCCGGGATCTGGAATTCCTCCTCTGGTATTCCTGGATTAAAAAAAATCCAGGGCTTGTTTTGTGGTTTTCACAGCTAAGGAGTGCACTGTCTCACAGAACAGCTGTTTTCTTTGTAGGGTGGAAATTATCTTTATAAAATTTATATGAAAATTTTGTACATGTACATGCTTGTGTGCATGTATTATACATATGCCCATTTAGAAGAGGCATATTCCCTATATAACTTCATTTTCTTATTCAAAAGCTAGTCACATGGGCTAAAAAGTGTGAGCATATTTATGGGGAAAATAAGAGAACTGGAATAGTGCTTAAAAACTGGGAAATGTGCCCGCAGTATTTACCACTCTTTTAAGAAAGCATATTTAGGCTTTTAGTACCAAGCACATCTTTTTATTAACTCAGGAACTTCTACTATTTCACAATGAAAGCAGACTGTAAATAAAACATTACTGATTTTCTTTTTTCCTTTTCCTGTAGTAACCAAATGCTTTCAGCCACTGGAGTCTAATGAATAACAGCTGTGCTTGAAGTGTTTCTATAGATAAAAAATTTTAAGTATGATAACATCTAAGGATTTTTTGTTGTTGTCAGAATAACAATAGATGCGGGAAACTAAGTGGTGACTAAGGGCATCAGTTCTCCTAATTTGTCATTCAGCCTCTTCGTGAAGTAAATTAGGAACTGGCAGAGTCTAACAATGCGGTGCACTGGGAGAGAGGCCGGGGCTCTCTGAACCTGCATGTAGTTGCAAGAACTTGCAATGGAAGAGTCTAGTTCGCCCACTGGGATGTCTTTGGTGGCCTGATTGACAAGATATCTGATATTAGAATGGCTAAATGCAATAACTCTACCCCCATGGACGGTTAGAGCTACAAGGGTCTGGAGAGGGCGTCCTTCCAAACCTCTTATTTGCAAAATGAGGAATCTGAGGTGATTTACACAAGATCAGGTCGCTAGTGGCAGAACTGTGTCTGCAAGTGGAGTGCCTGTTTAATGCCCATTAGGTTCCACCAGTGGCTTTTCCAAAGCTGCCTTCTGGTTGTAACCACTCAAAATAAGATGCTATATAAATACTACATACCCAAATATTCAATCAATTGTTGTTCCCCCCCCCCCCGACCTTTTAGCAAAACCTTTCTGGAATATATTTGACGCTAGTGTCATGTGTCTGTTCACATACGCTTAGTGAAGGAATATTTGTCTTTGGGTGGAAAGGTCATTCTTTCATGCTGGGAATATGTACATGCATGAGATTCTCAGCCACAGTTAGATAGAGGAGAATATTTCCTTCTTCAGAGTCAGGATCAGAAGCCTTTATACTGCCAGCTGTGCTTGAGTTCTTTTCACTTGGACATATCAACTCCCAGTCAATTATATTTCCTATTAGTTCAAATCATTTCCTATCATAATATTGTAATACTTATATTCAATACTACACAATATTGTAATACTTCAATTAAAAATAAATAAAAAACTCAAAAAGGAAAGTAGAGACTATTGCCACCAACATTTTTGGATTTGTATGCTGGCAAGAGTCAAACATCAAAGAGATTTTGCTGCAAAGCTTTTAGATTTGGATTGTGTTTAAAAAAAGAGAGCCACTGAGGTAGTGCTGGTTCGTTATTTTAAAATATTAAATCTGCAACACATAATCAGTGATTTGATTAATAGTGGCTAATAATTATGGATGTGCTTTTTTGCTCTATTCAGTGAGGAATCATTTTTAAAGTCTTTATGTGTGAACTTATAGCCTCATATTGGCATTAGATATTATAAGAATAATAGTTACTGATAAATAATAAAAAAAACATAAAACTAGATGTATTTAAGGTCCTGAAACTATTTTATTTATTTGTTTATTTGATCTTTTTTTTTTTTAATAAAATGCATATATATTCAAGGTAAAAAAAAAACAAACTTCCTTTTAGTTCCTGTTAGAAAGTCACACCTCCAGTCAACAAGAAACCTATAAGAGGTATGAAATCACACCTTTCCCTCCAGCTATCCTAACTGCGTCTTCTCTTTTCACTTCTTTTCCTGGATATACTCTTTTTTGCTCTGTTCTCTGGGCCCTGATCTGGAACCCCAGTTGATGTAATGTAGCATAGGCTTAGAGCGATTTAGGATGATTTTTCTGGAACCTTCCAGATGTTCAGTGTGGAGAAATAAAATATAGACGTGCTTCCCTCTAGACTTCAACATAAAAGGCTTGAGCTTTTAGCTTCCTCTCCCTATAGTGGTACGTGTCGAAAATCCAGCACAAAAGAGAGACAGAGAGCATCCACACCTCACATCTGCACGGGTCACTCATGCAAGGTGCCAGCTAGGCAGGAGCAAAGGAGAGAGTGACACATGAAAAGTCCCAGGGCCACATGACAGTAAGACCAGCCTGGCATGCTTTTCTAGAGTGATTTGGAAACTCAGTGGGTGTTACCCCTCCACAGCAGGAAGGGTGCTAAATGCATTATTAGTCATGGCCAGCGGTGACCTGTCTGTATTAGAGAAAAACAGGCAAACTTGGCTCTCAATATCATATTTTTTGTCTTACTTTGCCTGTTCCCTAGTGTGCAGTTCTCAGAGAGGAATGTGCCATAGTATTCCAATGGTTATGAAAAGATAGCATAAGTACAGCTGGCAGTCCAGAAAGGATGTGGTTAAGATATAAGCCACTTGAAGTTCTTTATAAGTAAAAATACCTCACTTAATGGCTCTTTTTTGTTTTTTTAACATCTTTATTGGAGTATAATTGCTTTACAACGGTGTGTTAGTTTCTGCTTTATAACAAAGTGAATCAGTTATACATATACATATGTTCCCATATCTCTTCCCTCTTGTGTCTCCCTCCCTCCCACCCCTCTAGGTGGTCACAAAGCACCGAGCTGATCTCCCTGTGCTATGCGGCTGCTTCCCACTAGCTATCTGTTTTACGTTTGGTAGTGTATATATGTCCATGCCACTCTCTCACTTTGTCCCAGCTTACCCTTCCCCCTCCCCATATCCTCAAGTCCATTCTCTAGTAGGTCTGTGTCTTTATTCCTGTCTTGCCCCTAGTTTCTTCAGAACCTTTTTTTTTTCTTTTTAGATACCATATACATGGGTTAGCACACAATATTTGTTTTTGTTTTTCTCACTTCACCCTGTATGACACACTCTAGGTCCATCCACCTCACTACAAATAACTCAATTTTATTTCTTTTTATGGCTGAGTAATATTCCATTATATATATGTGCCACATCTTCTTTATCCATTCATCTGTTGATGGACACTTAGGTTGCTTCCATGTCCTGGCTATTGTAAATACAGCTGCAATGAACATTGGTACATGACTCTTTTTGAATTATGGTTTTCTCAGGGTCTATGCCCAGTAGTGGGATTTCTGGGTCGTATGATAGTTCTATTTTTAGTTTTTTAAGGAACCTCCATACTGTTCTCCATAGTGGCTGTATCAATTTACATTCCCACCAACAGTGCAAGAGTGTTCCCTTTTCTCCACACCCTCTCCAGCATTTATTGTTTCTAGATTTTTTGATGATGGCCATTCTGACTGGTGTGAGATGATATCTCATTGTAGTTTTGATTTGCATTTCTCTAATGATTAATGATGTTGAGTATTCTTTCATGTGTTTGTTGGCAATCTGTATATCTTCTTTGGAGAAATATCTGTTTAAGTCTTCTGCCCATTTTTGGATTGGGTTGTTTGTTTTTTTGATATTGAGCTGCTCTTATGATTCAATTTTCCAGTTAAAAAAGGGCAAAGAACACATTTTGCCATTTGTGCTAGAGATTAGTATCTCTTTATTTACATGCAAATTACTTAAAAAACTAGGAAAACCTATAAAATCTTAAATATTCCACACCGGGGACTCAAACTAAGAGTCTTTGTCAAATAAAATGAATTCTCTGAGATCTGCTTTGAGCAACTTTCTTTGCATCTAAGCACAGCCTCTCTTAGAGGAAGGAAATAGTAAAGTTCTCACAGGGAGAGAAAACGTTTACCATTCAGTAAAAATCCTGGGGCCTCGCTGTATGAAAGCTTTAATTTAGCTCGGCTCACTCCTCCATGAGTTAATTTAGAGCACCAATAAAAGGAGATTATTTTTGGACTGAGAATCTGCCTGGTACATTCTTTGAACCTAATAGAGCTAAATAAAGCCATCCAAACTCCTGTGATTTTTGGAGGAGGTCACCCACAAGTGATAGCCCTGTGATAGTTTTTATGAACATAGCAGACCAAATGTGAAGGAACATGCTCTAATCTGGAGAGATTAGGAGCCTCATATATGAATAGACCCGCTTCTTAAACCCACATTAACTGGGAAAGATATGGAATGTGAATGTGCAAGTGTGCCTGAGTGTGCATGCACACACACACACACACACACACACACAATCCGTGCAGGAGGCAGCAAGGAGAAAGGGAAAGCACATAGGCCTAGAAGTAGAATAAACCGTGTCTCAGCTTTGGCTGTGGTACCTACCCGGTTTCCATTGGGCAAATCACTTAATCTCTTTAAGACTCAGTTACTTTATTGTAAAAATGGGAACAGTCAAAAGGTTATCATATTGGATGTGAAAAGTATATACATTCACAATCACCTTGCAAGCCTAATATTTTAGTTTTGATTTTTTTCCTTGCCTGTACCTTTTCTGTTTTTTTCTCATAATAAATGTAAGACAAGCTCATCATAGAAAATTAAAGAAGAGTATAGAAAAAATCAATATGAGAAAAATATCTATTATTGCATCACTCAGAGGTAAATACTCTTAACACTTTGATTTATCTCCTTCCAGTCTTTTTTTGCTGAGTATTGTTTCACACAGTTAAGAATATACCAGATGTATAACTTGCATTCGTATATATATGGATATATATGTTCACAAGCGTTCTTTCATAACATTAAAAAGGCTTTATAAACGCAAATCTTAATACTGCATATTCCCCCTCCTCATCTTTATCAGCATTATTGCCAACAGCATCATTATCTTCATTTACTGACCACTATATACTAAACAAAAAATAAGTGGTTTACATATATTCTGTTATTTTACTTCCTTCTGATAAAATACTGATGTTTGTATACTGAGACAAATATAGTCAATAAAAGCAAAATATTGGAGGGAATAATAATATTAATCTGTGAGCCTCTGAGAGAAACTCCAGGACCATTGAAATTAAATTAACTGGCAACAAGGTGATAGTAATACTGACAATGACCTCATACTTCTCTGGAAAGTTAAATCTAAATAAAGATATACACATATGTTTCTTGAAAAAGAGATGTTGTACCACATATATGCACTTGAGACTAAATTTTTTTCTAATTTTAAAGTCTGGAAAACAAAGCATCTCTTTGTTTTTCTGTTCCTAAGGAATGAAATCATTTAAAGATGGTTTAATGCCTCAGTGAAATGCAAAAAGGCTTCTTCCGAGAATACATAGGCACCATTCAGGGTTTGGGAGGGTGTTTTAGAATCACAGTAGAGGCCTTTTGCTTATTAAAATTCACTATTTTTCTGACCAGTTAGCCTCTAAATGAAGCAGCTGAGAGGAATAAGACCATATTATTTCTTTAGTTTTCAGAAACCAATCTTGTCATTTCCATTTTTATCAACAGAGCTCATTCAGAGCAGAATTGGAGCAAAGTTGCTGCTGACTTGATTTGGCCAAAGATTCTTAAGTAAGGCCTTTCACAACCATTGCATCTTTTTGCTGAAAGCTTGCTGGTGAAGGGAGAGAGTGCAAGAGATGGGAGAGTCAGCCTTTAAAAGTGAAGAGGGTGGGCGAGGAAGGGTCGAGGGAGGTCTCTGGGGAAGGGGCTCTTGGTGTTTAATGTTCTAATCCTCCCTTCAGAGTGGCCCACTGGCCGCCAAGGCTGGTGTTATCCTGTGTTCAGTGTTGATGGTCTGTAATCCTTTGTCAGAGTAATTGATGGTGAAGTCTGCACTTTTGCAGCTAATGATAAATAGGGCTTTTAAAGGTTATAATTTCTTGTTTAACTGATGCCAGTTGCAAATACTTTGTGCTGAGGAATAATTCCTCTCTGCCAAATAAAATACAGTGGAAGTCTGGGGCGTGTTTTTCAGCTTATTGTTAATCACAGCTTGCCTGACAGAGCACTTTCTATGTAGGAGATAAATGCTCAGGCCGTCTGGCTGCCAATTTCAGTACAGAAAGGACTTTTCTTGTGGAAAAAGCTTTTCTGTTTCTCCAGCAAACATTAATAAGCCTTGTTTATTTTTATTTTTTTTACTTCTGATTTTTATTCTTGTATAAAACACTTTCAGAGGGCTAAATGTTTAGTTCCTTGAAAAGAGAGGGATTCTTTGAGTTTCTGAATGTGTCTCACTTCTTTCTCTGTTCCATTCTGGAGCCGTGGTGTGCACATAGCTCCTCCAGATAAATGGCAAGAAGGCAACTTTCTCAATTCACAGAAAACTGAATTATGAGCAATGGGGTTGGGGGTGAGGATCTTGAGGGGGGTCTGCCCACTTCAAGACTGAAGGAAAAGTTAGAGTAAAAAGGGCTGGAGAATGGCAAAGAGAAGAGAAATAAGGGTTCCTGTGGGCTCAGGAGACAGGCTTGCTTGGATTTGAATTGCACAAAGCAACACAAAAATACGATGAGAAATGCCAGTTTGCCTCAAAGTACAAATGCATGCACTTCTGGGGTTTTCATATATATATAATTATACTTAAAATATACCAATAGAGTTAGCAGTTTTAAAGTACCCTGTGGTCAATATTTTGTCATATCTGATATTATATTTTTGGAAATTTTCTTTCTTTTTTTTTAATAAATCAAGTTGCTTAAAGTGAGACTCCTCAGGAGCCTGGGAAGTTCAGTAGGTCTCAGGTGGAATGTTGGAGGGTGGAGGCAATACCAGGTAGTATAGAGCCTTTGATGGGTTGTGTTACTGCAGGTTCCTAGTGGAGGGGTGCGTGGACTTTTTGGATATACATTTGGACCATTTGGAAAGTCCTTCAAAGCTCTGCCATACAGTAAAAAATTTCACTTCTTCATGTCCTGAATTTGTACTTTGCACCTTTTGTAACTCAGATACACACATACTTAATAGATGGAAAGAAAGATGAGCAGGGAAGTTAAAAACAGGTACATACCGGAGAGATAGTGAGAGATGATGGACAGAGATATTATGGTGGAAGTTTAAGAATCAGAGATGCCTAAAGCATCCTGAGCATTAAAAGCAGCAGGATGGGCCACATTATTAGTACTGACTTTTTGAATATATAAAGTGTCGATGTTTGCCTCACGCCCAGCCAAAACCACACTCTATGCAATTAGCAGGATGCTATCTGAAAGGCAAAACTGCTCCTGTCACCCACTCCCCTGCTGAAAAATTCATTACTGACTCCCCTGCGCTAAAGGATGAAGTCCAAATGCATGTTTTGGGAGGCCCTCCACCATCTGGCCCTGCTTTCCCTACAGCTCCATCTTTCTCCTCTTCTCAAAGATCCCAATGCTCAGCTTCAGCAACACAGGAAAGTCAAGATCATATCACTTGCCAGCCCTGCCTTCTTGAGATGTTTACTTTTCCGAAACTCTGAAATTAGGACAATGACATGCTCCTTCATGGGGCTGGAATGAGGAATAAATGAAGTGAAAATCCTCTATTAGGAATGAGTAATACTGCTTTCTATCACTTTGCTCCATCCATTACAAGCAGTCATCCCCCCGGTCAAAGTGTAATTTTTTTCCTTGAAAATCCAGTGCAATTTGTTTCTCCTTTTCTGTGACTCTTTTTTTTTTTTTTTTTTTTTTTTTGCGGTACGCGGGCCTCTCACTGTTGTGGCCTCTCCCATCGCGGAGCACAGGCTCCGGACGCGCAGGCTCAGCGGCCATGGCTCATGGGCCCAGCCGCTCCGCGGCATGTGGGATCCTCCCAGACTGGGGCACGAACCCGTGTCCCCTGCATCTGCAGGCAGACTCTCGACCACTACGCCACCAGGGAAGCCCTGTGACTCTTTTTCTTCATCTGTTAAGATGCAGTTGATCCCTCCTTTGTTCCACAGCTTTGCAATGTATGCCTCCGTTATTTTACTTAGCTCTTTTTTGAAGTTACCTGTTTATAGATCTGTTTTTCTCACTAACCTGTGAGCTCCTTGTGGGGGTGAAGGCCATTGACCTTTCATACTCACCAGCCCCTAGGTGTTCAGTAAACATATGTCACATTGAATAGAAAGAAAACACAAGATAGGAAACCTGAACTGATTCATCATTGCAGCTTTATTTTAATTCCGTGGTTTAAAGGCTCGTATACACCTTGGGCATGAACTCAGTTTAATCTGTGGGCTACTGATCATTCCATCTCTACTCAGGCCAAATGCTTTGCTTGCTTTGTTCAAGAGTTGCTCATTTGTCAGACTCCCCCTGTGGAGTTGGCCTGTGTGTGAGGTGCGTGTGAGGGAAAAGCAGAGGCACATTTCTGCTAACAAATGTAGTTTCCATCACAAAAGAACTAAAAAGAGAACTACCCAACTTAATTTCTTCGTGGGGCTCACCGGCTCCTTAAATTGAGGTTCTTATCCACGTTCACATCAGATGATACTGAATTTTGCTGTTTCTTTCTCATGTTTTCCGTTGTTCTATCTCATGAGCACCCTCTGAAGGATAAACACTTAAATTTTCAATTTTATTTTGATAGCACTTAAGACAAAGACAGTATAATATGGTTCTTCCATAAATGGCAATAGTAGAGTATTTCAAACAACGTGGGGATTCCAGAAAGCTGAGGTCGTGGCACTTCAGTGATTGATGATGCTGAGTGTAATGGATGGGTACTAGATCTATGCAGTTATCTTGTTCCCACTGGCCTTGTGCATAATCGGATTTATGCTCCCATGATTCTGGGAAGAACTTGTAACTAGTCGATCAGGAGAAGAATAGAAACATCTTGTAGGCTGTAACTTCAGTGTTTAACATTTTGCCAAATCAAAGGCTCAGAAGTGTTTCTCTGAAAGAAACACCTCTTATACAAATCATATGATTGCAACCCAATCATATATATCAAGGAGTCGGTGTATTTATTTATTTCAAATTCTGAGTTAAAATTATATCCAACATACGCTCACAAATTCCTATGCACTTCTTAAAAGTTCTTTCATTTTTTGATAGTTTTAGGAAGGACATTTTATAACCTCTGCATTCTTTCAGGAAGGAATGCTGGTTCTATGAAAGACAAACAGAGTAAAGAGTTTCAGAACTTGGGCTCTGTAGCCAAACTACTAAGAGTCAAGTGTCACCTATGTGCCCCTGGTCAGGCTGCTCAATCCCTCTCAGCCTTGGTTTCTTCATTTGCAACATGAGCATAATAATAGCATGACCTATTAAGGTAATGAAATATAAAATATTCCATGTAAAGTACTTAACAGTGATTCTTGGAAAATAATAAGTACTCAGTAATTGTTCGTTATTAAGAAATATTAATTAAGTACTTACTTGGGAAATCATATTAACACAACATCACATTAGATCCTGGAAAGTAGGTAAGGCAGTTACAAAATATTGTGTCTGCCTTCACAGAGTTTACAATAATAATGTCTTATTTGTATGCATAGTAGTTTTTAGAAAAAAAATCTTATTTGAACCTCACAACAACCCTTTAAGATTTTTTTTCATTTGTTAGTAAAGAAACTGGAGCATAGTAAGGCTGCGAGTTTGTTGAATGACAGTGAGGGGCAGACACAGGTCGGGCACTCAAGGCTCTTGTCTTGAGTTAGTGTCATTTCCAATACACACCAGTCTCTCCCTTTGAGTAGCTATTGAGACTAAAATACATAGAAAACAAAGAAGACAATGTAACAGTGTATAACAATGTGCTAAATTGTGTGAATCAAGCATTAGTGCAATTAGAGTTAAGAAAAGAGAATAACTCATATGATCTTGAGAAGTTGGGAAAAGTAAAATAAAATTTTTAATTAGAAATAAAAACAATGAACTCACCCATTAACCATTTTAAATTCTGAATGTTACTGAACATTGGTTTCTCTTGTACATTAAATTAAGTAAATGTTACTTTACTTAGTTTTGCTAAATTGTGTTAAATTATTAATATATTTTTCCTTAAAATTGTATTAAGTGCTCTTTTCTTATACTGTAAACACATTTGGAATATAAATGAAATAGCATATGTGAGGTGTTTTATGATCTTTGGAAGAAAGGCATCATAAAAATGCAACCTCTCAACCCTCAGAAGTTATGAATACAATTACATTGTCTCTCTCTAATGGAATTCTATTCTCTCCAACTGCACTGAGAATAAAGTGGGGAACACAGATTTCTAGTTCTATTCCTGAGGTTTAAAAATCTCTAGGCTGTGGTTAACTTTTGGCTTGAGACCACAAAAAACACACTCCAAATATTTGTCATATCCAAAGGTTAAGTAGGGTACAAAGATGTAATTGATTTATTGGCCATTGGTCATTGGAGTCGTTGTATAGGACTGTATGCAAACTTGCCTTCTTAGCTGTACTATATTCTTAAAGGCACCTTGAGAAGCAAGCTAGACTTGGGAAAGCTAGGGACATACATCTTCCTGTCTCCTGTCCTGAGCTCCCACAAGGGATGATCTTGGCGGAACTCGCCATCATGATAGTCTTTGTTGAAACAAATAAAATGGTAGACAGATTTGCCCCAACAGATCTGCACCCTGTGTATAATAGACTATACACCAAACTCTTCTTAATCCTAAATGTCAGAGTTTTTCTCTCAGCCTGGGAAGTAAATTGTTTTTCTGAATGCTCTCCTTTTGGAAGAGGCATCAACTTGGAATCTAACTAACAGGCCTAAATTCTGTTGTTACTGGATCCTTTGCAACATTATTTTTCCAGCCCTGACAAGAAACTGCTTTTCTAGAGGGACCCATAAAATCTACCTAGTGGCTTTGGTCTGGATTTTGAAACATATACTGCAAATGGTTCCAAAGGCTTGCGTATTACTTGGGTCCTAGTGGGATAGTGTTAATGTATAAACACTCACAGTTTAATGGAAGAGCATCCTTAGTGATTCATCGTTAATGCACTCCTACTCCTTTTGTGCCACTTCCCCTCCTCTATGTCTGCATTATGCAACAATTTAAGACCCCATTGATATAGCACTTGGTTGTACCAACCAGCACAACTTGGCAATTGACTTACTTGGAACCTTACACACTCTGCCTTGGTTTATTTAAATTTAAAATTTTAAACATCTGAAATATCTATTTAAGATTTTTTTTTGTTTACAGCTGAGTCCAGCTGGCACTGCTATCACATAAGCCATTGTCGGGGAGCTCCTACCTAGAAACTAGTATGTCAAAGTGAGTTACCAGATATAGCTGACATGAGACTAGGTAATGATGATTGATAGGTCTTAACAGTTTTAGTGGGCTACACAGAAAGCCCAAACAAGTAAAGTCTTTCACAATGCCAAAGGTTGGTCCTTTCCACTGTGGGCAGTTGGATCTGCTTCTGGTTCTCATGTTTATAGCACTGTTGCAGTTCAACCCAGGATTCTCTGAGCTGAGTCACACACACACTCACACAGACACACACACCCACGCAGACACACACACCCACGCACATGCACATGCACACAGACTTTTTATAAGAAATATGTCCCCCACCTCTAAATGTCAGATTATTTTAAAATTCCAGAACTTTATAAAATGGTTTTTCATCTTTGCTCTCTTCTCAACTGTTTGAATACTTGCTAAATCTGAACATTTTCTTTAAAGTTTATCTAAAAGAAAATAAGCATCTATGCAATGCTGAAATAACCCTGATATCCACAAAGGTCATCAGTAATGTTATTTAAAACATCAAGAACACTGCAGATTTGACTGCAAAAATGTGTATCCGTGGAGTTATATAATATCTAGTTAGTCACAGATTCCAAAATTGGAGATAATTAGTAAGTAAATATATTATTCTTTACTATATACCTCTTTGAGGGCACAGATTTATTCATTGGTCAAGTATTTGAAGAAGAATTTATAATTTAAAATCAGGAAAAGATATTAAAAAATCTAATAACATGCCACATTTGATAACAATAGAAATGGAAACCCAGCTTGGCAAAGTTACATGCTTAAGATTACATGACTGGGAAAAAAATCACATGATTTTTAGTACCAGACAGGTCAAGAACCCAGGTTGTCTGACTTTTA